>NW_016107533.1:2807645-2810363 GCF_001604975.1 Cebus imitator
GCCTCCCAAAGTGCTGGGATTACAGGCGTGAGCCACTGCACCCAGCCTGTTGTTATTTTTTATTTAAAAATTTTTTTAGAGACAGGGTCTTGCTATGTTGCCCAGGATCTTGAACTCTTGGCCTTAAGTGATTCTGCTGACTCAGCCTCCCAAAGTGCTAGGATTACAGGCATGAGCCACCACGCCTGGCAGTTACCTTTTCTAATTGAACAAAGGTGTTATATGGCTAGGGCTGGCTCTGTTTGCACCTAGCATCATAATAATGTCACAAAAGCTGAGCATCTATTCAAGGAAGGCATAGAGTTTAGTGCTTTTAGTAGAAGGTAGGTGATCAAAGAGTATTAAATTGAACAGAAAACCTTTTTCCTCTTCTCTGTCTCTCAAAATCTTCTCATTCTTCAAGGCCTACCCCCGATATTAATTTTTCTAGGAGAAGTCTTCTTCCAGCTTCAATGCATTACTTCTTTCTTGGAGATACAGCAATGCTTGGTTTCTCTCTCTAGAACAGCACTTTCGTGGTCTGACTTATACTGGAGTTGGTCTCTGCCACTGCTCTGTGACTCCCTCATAGGCAGAGCCACCTTATTCAGCTCTTTCAGTCTTGGGTGTTTAGGCAGCCCAATGAAAATTTTTATTTATTTATTTATGAGACGGAGCTTTGCTCTTGTCAGCTAGGCTGGTGTGCAATGGTGTGCTCTCAGCTCATTGCAACCTCTGCCTCCCAGGTTCAAGCGATTCTCCTGCTTCAGCTTCCTGAATAGCTGGGATTATAGGTGCCCACCACCATGCCCTGATAATTTTTGTATTTTTAGTAGAGACAGGTTTTACTACATTTGGCCAGGCTGGTCTCAAACTCCTGACCTCAGGTGATCCACCCGCCTCGGCCTTCCAAAGTAAAAAAAACTCTGGGATTACAGGTGTGATCCACCGCACCAGCCATGAAAAGTTATTAAATGAATGTATACACAACTCTAAATGACCCTTGAGACTCTGGCTTTCACCAGATCATGTCAAAAGATGCAGTAGCTTTCATCTCTATTACCTGAAACTGGAAGTGCAATTTCAGAAATCAGTGCTATAATCCAATTCATTACATTTATATATATGTCTGTGTGCATTTATGTGTATATATGTATATGTGAGCATATGCATGTGCATGTATGTATACATACAAACATGTTAACATCATATATATTAATATCAGCTTTGTAGGCAGCACTGGGCCTTGTTAGATAAGTGACTGGCAGACAGTCCTGCTGATTGCTGACTGATGATATCTGAGTCTGTGCAATACTGGGTTACAGCTGTGTGTGATGGAGTCTGAATATTGGTTCCATTGATGCAGTAGATAGTTCTCAGGTAGCCTCGTATCTGAAAAGTTTAAGTCCTGCTCCAGGACTTATTTTTCTCTTTTTTTTCTAGGAGGGAGATGCAGAGAGGGGATGAGCCCCATAATGGCAGGAGATCCTCCTCATTGGCCTATGTGGATCCTGAGATGAACAAATAATGTGAGACATGGTAGCGGGAAGTAAAACATACCCAATTAAGGCCAGGCATGGTAGCTCAGGCCTGTAATCCTAGCACTTCGGGAGACCGAAGTAGGTGGATCACCTGAGGTCGGGAGTTCAAAACCAGCCTAGCCAATATGGAGAAACCCTGTCTCTACTAAAAATAGAAAATTAGCCAAGAGTGGTGGTGCATGCCTGTAATCGCAGCTACTTGGGAGGCTCAGGCAGGAGAATCGCTTGAACCAGGGGGGTGGAGGTTGCGGTGAGCCGAGATCGTACCATTGCATTCCAGCCTGGGCAATAAGAGCAAAACTCTGTCTCAAAATAATAATAACAATAAATAAATAAAAAATATCCCATTATGGCCAAACTTTGGGATGATGTTAGGAAAGATCAATGCTCACTTTATTTTTTTGAGATAGGGTCTCGTTCCGTTGCCCAGGCCGGAGTGGAGTGGCTTGACCACCTCTCACTACAATCTCCACCTCCTGGGTTCAAGTGATTCTCCTGTCTCAGCCTCTCAAGCAGCTGTGATTACAGGCGCCTGCCATCATGCCTGGCTAATTTTTGTAATTTTAGTAGAGACGGGGTTTCACCATGATGGCCAGCCTGGTCTCGAACTCCTGGTCTCAAGTGATCCTCCCAACTCAGCCTCCTGAGTAGTGGGACTACAGGTGCACTACTGGCTAATTTTTATTTTTTGGCAGAGATGGGGGTCTCACTATGTTGCCCAGGCTTGTCTTAAACTCCTGAACTCCCACCTCGGTCTCCCAAAGTGACGAGATTACAGGCATGAGCCACTGCACCTGGCCCAAATTAATTTTTTACCACAAAAGTAAGAACGTAATTTTATAATGTTGCTATGGCTTGAATGTTGGTGTTTCTCCAAAATTCATATGTTGGAACCTAATACACAATGTGATAGTCTCAAGAGGTGGGGCCAGGCCAGGCACAGTGGCTCCAACCTCTAATCTCAGCACTTTGGGAGGCTGAGGCTGGCAGAACATGAGGTCAGGAGATTGAGATCATTCTGGCCAACATGGTGAAATCCCGCCTCTACTAAAAATACAAAAATTAGCTGGGGGTGGTGGCACGTACCTGTAATTCCAGCTACTTGGGAAGCTGAGGCAGGAGAATCACTTGAACCAGGGAGTCGGAGGCTACAGTGAGCCGAGATGGCACCACTGTACTCCAGCATGGGGACAGAGCG
>NW_016107533.1:2810655-2842741 GCF_001604975.1 Cebus imitator
AAAAAAAAAAAAAAAAAAAAAAAGAAAAAAAGAGGGGTGGGGCCTTCGGGGAAGTGATTAAATCATGTGGGTTTTGCCCTCGTGAATGTGATTAGTGCTCTTATAAAGTTGTTTGAGGCCAGGTGTGGTGGCTCATGCCTATAATCCCAGTGCTTTAGGAGGCCAAGGCAGGCCGATCAGTTGATATCAGGAGTTTGTGACCAGTCTGGCTAACATGGTGAAACCCTGTCTCTACTAAAAATACAAAAAATTAGCCGGATGTGGTGGCGCATGCCTGTAATCCCAGCTACTCAGCAGGCTGAAGCAGGAGAATCGCTTGAACCTAGAAAGCATAGATTGCAATGAGCCGAGAAAGCACCACTGTACTCCAGCCTGGGTGACAGAGCGAGACTCCATCTCAAAAAAAAAAAAAAGTGATTGAAGGGAACTGCCTTCCACTTCCATCATGTGAAGATACCACAAGAAGACGTCATCTTTGAAGTGGGGAGCCCTCACCAGACACCGAATCTGTCGGCATCTTGATATTGGCCTTCCCAGCCTCCAACTGTGAGCAATAAATTCTGTTGTTAATAAATTACCCAGTCTAAGGTAGTTTGTTATAGCAACCCAAATGGACTAAGTCAAATGTTATTCACAAAGCATTGCAGAAGTTCTACAGCAATATTGGTCAAGTCTAAAGTGGACTCTAAGTGACATGGTCCACTATTGAGTTTAATCCTACCAGTGTAGCAGGGTGACTCTATGTATAAGTTCTTTTATAGATGAGGCCAAAAGCCTGAATTTGAGGTCTTTTTCAATGTGAAGCCTAAATTAAATGACTCTCATCTCAAACCATCTTAGACTTGCCTAGCAACAAAGAGAGAACTTAGGGCCTATGATAGGATTTGTTCATTATTGGGCGCTTAGCGTGCCAGGTGAAGAGGTTCTCACTAATGGAATCAAATTGCTGGGAGTGGCCAGGCACGGTGGTTCATGCCTGTAATTCCAGCCCTTTGGGAGGCTGAGGCGGGTGGATCACCTGAGGTCAGGAGTTTGAGACCGGCCTGACCAATATGGTGAAATCTGGCTCTACTAAAAATACAAAAATTAGTCAGGCATGGTGGTGGGCACCTATAATCCCAGCTACTCAGGAGGCTGAGACATGAGAATCCTTGAACCCGAGAAGTGAAGGTTGCAGTGAGCTGAGATTGTGCCACTGCATTCCAGCCTGGGTGACACAGCAAGACTCCATCTCAAAAACAAAAAAATACAAATTGCTGGAAGGGCATCTCAAATGGCACACTGGGCAAAAAAGCATGGACAGTGTGACTGGAAGCCTTGACCATTCAAATACGCAAATTGTGGTGATTGCTTGGGCTCCCATTGGTGGTACAAAGTAAAGAGAAAGTGTTTCAAATTCAGGCACAATTAGAAAAGCACAATTGGAAAAACAGGATTGTTCGTAGAGAGTCATTTTGGCTTTCAGACCAAGCGAGTTCCTGGGCAGCCTCCTCTTGAGTTGAATGTTACATACAGCAAATGGAATGTGCCGTGGCTATAGGATAGGGTCAGTGAGGGCAGTTTTCCGGCAAATCAAGTTGTTGTTTATGAACATTCTTCCTCCTTTGGATATGAAGTCATATGTTCATCTCGGGGGCCCTCTCTAAGTCATACCGGAAGAGGTGGAGATACAGGGCATCTTTGAGGTCAAGCAGATGAAGAAAAGCCCTAGGCAAGGTAGAATTTGTGCAACTATAATCCCTCATAGCCTCACAAGGAACTCTGATCCTGGTCTCAGGCTGACCCATAATCCTAAACAAAGGGAGTAATCAAGGGGAAGGCAAGTTAAGTTTACATTGTGAACCAGGGGTTAGCAAACTCTATAAAAGGCCAGAAATAATATTTTAGGCTTTGTGGGGCATATAGTCTGGATCGCAGCTGCTCAGCTTTGCTGTTGTAGTACAAAACCATCACAGACAGTACATAAATGAGCGAGTGGCTGTGTCCTAATGAGGGAATGTGTTCTCTTTCCAGGTCCACAAGGGGGCGTTAGTTTTAAGGGCAAGAACTTCCCAGCGCCATGCCCCCTCCCATCCCTTTCCATCTGTGAGATTTAACGGTCTCTGTTTTAATTTTTGTGGGCGCAGGAAGAATCAAAAAGTCAATCACTGCAGTGGAAGATCTAAGGAAATCCTTTCATTGGCCAGAAGTCTTGGAGAAGATGGGGGTTCCTCCCAGGTTAAAAGTCCCCTTCTTCCACAAACTTTTGGACTCCATGTTTGAGTCTCCTTCCACGAACACTCCCTTTGTGGAAGCCGTCTTTCTCTCTCTTGGATTTCCCCTCTGGAGTCCCCTTCCACGCTCTGTCATGGAAGCCTGTCTTTCCCTCCTAAACTCCATGTCTCTCTCTTTTCCCCTCCACTCAGTGTGGAAGCTGCTTTCCTCTCCTGGATTCCATCTGTCTGGATTCTCTCAATCAGTGTGAGAATTAGCTGTTTTCTTTCTCTTTCTTTCTCTTTTTTCTCTCTCTACCTAAATAATTCACTTTCTACAAACACTTTTGAGTTCGGCATTTACTGGGCACTGTACCGTGGTCTCCTCTCCCACTCTTAGGGAGTGGTAGACCAAAAACCTAGAGAAACGTCCTCTCAGGGGGAACTGAGGGCTCCCCTGAACCCCTGAACCCCAATATTACACTAATAAAATCTTATTTGCAAAAACAGGTGGCAGCAGGCTGGGCACTGTTGCTCGCGCCTGTAATCTCAACGCTTTAGGAAGCTGAGAAGGGAAGATTGCTTGAGTCTAGAAGTTTGAAATGAGCCTGGGCAACATGGCGAAACTCTGTCTCCACAAAAAAAATGCAAAAATTAGCTGGGCATGGTGGTACACACCTGTCTTAGAAGGCTTAGATGGGGGGATCACTTCATCCCAGGATGTTGAAGCTGCTGTGAGCCAGTGATCATGCCACTTCACTCCAGCCTGGGCAACAGAGTGAGACCCTGTCTCAAAAAACAAACAAAAGCAGATGGCACCAGGTTTGGCCCACAGGTCATAGGTTGCTAACCCTTACTCTGTAGTACCACAAACAGAAAACTAGGCATCTCCAAGAAATACCAGATCTGAAATAAGATGACAGAACACACAACTCCATAAAAGGGCCCTCAGATTAAGCAGCCTCAAATCTCACATCTGACTGGGTGGGTACGGTGGCTCACACCTGTAATCCCAGCACTTTGGGAGGCTGAGGTGGGTGATCACTTGAGCTTAGGAGTTCGAGACCTGCCTGGGTAACATGGAAAAACCCCAACTCTACAAAAAATACAAAAATTAGCCACTTTGGTGGTGTGCACCTGTAGTCCCAGCTACTTGGGAGGCTGAAGTGGGAGGATGGCTTGAGCCCAGGAGGCAGAGGCTGTAGTGAGCTGAGATCGCACCACTGTGCTCCAGCCTGGGCCACAGAGCAAGATCCTGTCTCAGGAAAAAAAACCTCACATCTATTAATTACAAGTTGTGAAACTTTGGAAAAAACCCACAACTTCTCTCATCTTCAGGCTTTTCATTTGCAATATGGAGATTATAAGATCTGCCCAGCCTACCCCAGAATTATGGTGAAGTGTAAATGGATGATCACGTATCAACAGCAAGCAGCTCTCATTACTATTGTGGAACTGCAGAAATGCCTTTATGGACGAGATGGTGCTTATTCACTATTGAATCAACAGCATCTGCAACATATTAGCACTCAAAATAAATTTATTGACTTTATAAATGAAATACATACTTCCTTCTTTCAAATCAAGGGGGCATGCATTATTTGAACAGACCAGAGCAGTAGGAGCTGATAGTGAAGCAATTTGAAAAAAGGACATGGACCCTTGAGTTTCTGGAGTTTTAGCTACATTTAGGGAATGATTCTGGATCCGTGTGCCTACCCGACTTTGTGCATGCAAAGATGAGCTCCCATCAGGACATGACATGCACATTTCCAACTTCATTCAGATGTATTGGAAGCATTCTATCACTGAGGGAGGGTTTTCCCTAAAGCTTTCAAAATTTTCTCATCAGTAATATCCTCATTGCAAGAGAATCCTCAGCCATTTGACTGACTATCCCTGGGGCTTCCTCCAACACTATATCCTCCCATGGATGGACATGGCCCTGTATACAAATTCCCCAGACTAATCATGCTAGCTTGCCTTTTTTTTTTTTGAGACAGAGTCTCACTCTGTCACCAGGCTGGAGTGGTGTGGTGGCACAATCTCGGCTCACTGCAACCTCCAGCTCCCAGGTTCAAGCAACTCTCCTGCTTCAGCCTCCTGAGTAGCTGGGACTACAGGTGCGAGCCACCATGCCCAGCTAATTATTTGTATTTTTAGCAGACAAGAGGTTTCACCATGTTGGCCAGGATGGTCTCGATCTCTTGACCTCGTGATCTGCCCGCCTCGGCCTCCCAAAGTGCTGGGATTACAGGCGTGAGCCACCGCACCCAGCCCATGCTAGCTTGTTAAGGAGTTTGTCTGGTGTTTTACAGGGACATCACTGCCAAAATAAAGGTTAAAGATACCAGTGTTATATTACTGATGCCAGCTGGGTGCAATGGCATTACTACTTGGAGGCTGAGGCAGGAGAATAGCTTGAACCCAAGAAGCGGAGGTTGCAGTGAGCCGAGATCACGCCACTGCACTCCAGCCTAGGTGACAGAGCGAGACTCCATCTCAAAAAAAGAAAAAAAAAAAAATTAGCCAGGCATGTGTGCTAGTGTGCCTGTGTGCCTGTGGTTCCTAGGTACTTGGGAAGCTGAGGTGAGAGGATGTGGGGTCTCAGATGTGAGTCTGTAATGAGGAAGTTGCAGTGAGTGGAGGTCGTACCACTGTGCTTCAACCTAGGTGACAGAATGAGACCCCATCTCAAAAAAAAAAAAAAAAGAAAGAAAGAAAAAGAAAAGTCAGTCTTCTAGGTTCTATCTAGTACAATACCTAGGTTCTCTGCATTATAGAACCAGGATGGCCTTTCTTTGGCCTGTATCTATGATGGGGGAATAAATAAAACACAGCATTTCATTATGATGATTTGCTTAAGGAGCTAAAAACTACCCCTGGTGTAGAGCAGTGGGGGAAGGGCAGTGCTTCTCAGTGAAGGGACTGTAGATGTGGTCAGTGCTGACTGACATGTCTAGAGCAGGGGGATAGGATGGATGGCTAAAATGCAAGGGAAAGCAATGAGGGCCACAGAAGTATCCATGGAATTCCATGGTAGGCAAGGGGGCACTTTTGTAGATCTAGTGTGTCCTCAGCTCCCAGCTTCCCCTCCACTACCACTTATGGAATGCTAAAGACATGTACCATTTTATGCAATTCTTGAAATAACCCAAGGAGGCAGGCAGAGTATTATTACAATGTTCATTTGACAGATGAGATTGAAACTTAGGTCACTTGTTCAAGGTCACAAAGACAACTTTGTAAGTGACAGAGCAAGGACTTGAACCCAGATTTTACTGTCTCCATAGCCCCTAGTTTTTTGTTTTGTTTTGTTTTTTGTTTGTTTTTTTGAGACTGAGTCTCACTCTCACTCTGTCGCCCAGGCTGGTGTGCAGTGGTACAATCTGCCTCCCAGGTTAAAGCAACTTTTCTGCCTCAGCCTCTGGAGTAGCTGAGATTATAGGCACCCACCCTCACACCCAGCTAATTTTTGTCTTTTTGGTGGAGATGGGGTCTCACCATGTTGGCCAGGCTGGTCTCAAATTCCTAACCTCAAGTGATCCACCCGCCTTGGCCTCCCAAAGTGCTGGGATTACTGGCGTGAGCCACTGTACCAGGCCTGGAGCCCATGGTTTTAACCATTGTCCTGTACTGTTCATGTGGGAACTTCTGGGGAAGCCCTCTCTTATCTTTTCTTTTACAGGCATGTGATTTATAGCAACCATCCCGAATGGGATGGAGTGCAAAAGCAGACTTGGGAACGATTGTCTCTCCAAGATCAAGATGACTCAGTTCTTTGATTTCTCCCCTGGGAGGCACACTGCCTGTCAGCTAGAAGGTACTGGAAGAAATTAGATTGCTCCAGGGTGTTCACTTGTACACAATTTATTATTTCTAAAGATAAGGCCTAAAGAGACATCTACATTACATTAGTTTTTCTTTCCCCAATGAATGAAAGCGGAAGGCCATCTGTTTCGCATTTGAGACATGCACCTGGCACACTTTGATTAAAAGAGAAAAATAAATACTAAAACATAGTAATCCAAAGAATTACCCGCTTTGTAACTGGCTTACCCACTGCTTTGAGTATGGGACTCAAAGAAGGTAATTTAAATTTGGGGCTGCCAGAAAAGGATGTCCTTGTTTTCGATTAATCAAGAAGACTAAAGATCTCCCTTGGAGAGGGGTTGGATTCTGGCTTATGGTCTAACCCTAGGTCCAGATCTGAAGCTTGGAAAAAGCACTGAGAATCTGTTAGTGGGTGGGAAAGAAGGAGACATCATCTCTTTCAACACTTTCCTCTAATTGTGAAATACATTAAAGCCCAGGGCACTGGATACCTGCCAATTCCTCCCCATCCCCCATCACCCGACCTGCTCTCCACCCTTTCCATCCTGTCCTGTGTCCTGGGAGGGTGACCTGTATGGATTGCATCAAGGAGTTCCCTTACCCTCTGGCTTCCAGTTTGGTAAGACCAAAGGATAGCACGAACCGGAGATCAGAGGGCAGGAGGAGAGCGAGATGTGGGTATTATTTCCTCAACCCTCTCCCTGCAAGGGCACCCTGGATGAGCTGCGTTCCTTCTCTGAAGGCCACGGCCCTTGTCAGGTGGCCTTTTCCATGCAGCTGCCATCTCCAGTCCAAGGAACTGCTTCTCCCTTGCTCTTTCAAGGCCGAGGGAGAGCAAGGGCTCCTTATGGTCACTAGATACTTGCTGCCTTATCTATTTTGTGCATACATCTTTGTAAATAGCCCCATTATTACACTCTAATCAAATTACCCATTTTGAACGTGCCATCTGTTTCCTGCTGGGACCCTGATGGACGTACCCAGAGGGGTTTAATGACTGGCCCAAGGTCTCAGAAGGATTTGATTATACACCAGTGTGTACTAATAAGAAATGAAATAGACATAGTATTTTACAGTTAACAAGGCATTTTCATAACTATAATATCAGGATGCAGGAAAGGTATTAAGCTTTCCATTTAGAGAAAAAGAAATTGAATCTTACAGAAGTGGGATTAGCCACAGCTGGTGAGCATCAGCACCATCCTCAGACCCAATTCCTGGGCTCTGCCTTTCATGCCACAGCCCAACCTTCAGGGCAGATAGATAGAATACGAATTCTAATTCCGTGGATTAGAATACTGATTCTTCATTAGTACTACTCCACACCCTGAGCACCAGGAAAACAAATATAGCCAGAGTTCCATCCTCCAGGCTCAGAGCTAACGATGCTACACATGAAATCCAACAACCCTGTGAGACGAGTGGTGTCATCCTCTTTTACAGGCGAGGAAAGTAAGGTTCAGAAGGCGAAATATCTCCGGCAAAGTCACGCAGCTGAGAATCAGCTGCACTGTAAAGCCAGGCCAGTCGGCCTGCTCTTTCTACTCCCCCACACGGCTCTGTGTGCAGAGATATGGATCTCTGAAGGTACCGCAGGCTGCAGGCCCAACACATCCGCTGTACTTTCTCCCATCAAACCCGTCCCAGCCTGGCTTTCAAAGTAACTCTGGGACCTCGGCCCAGCTTTCCTGTTGGGCAGCCAAGGAGGCTTTAGCACATAAAACATGATAGAAAATGGAGCAGAGCTGATTAAGACGAAGAGATAACAAGGCAAGGCAGGCCCTTTGTCTGAGACAGTCTGAGAAAAATGCAGCTGGGTCAGGGCTGCCTCTGTTGCTACTACTAAGGAGACAGGGGTGCCAGGGGGCATTCTTCAGCTTTGACAAGCATCCCAATCTTCGAGGCTCAAGGATTTGATTATACACCAGTGTGTCCTAATAAGAAGACATGAAACTGACATAGTCTACCAACTTAATGGTTACAAAAAAAGATCCTGGGCTATTTGCTTTCATGATATAAAAGTAGAGTCAGGCAGGTGCGGGGGGTCATGTCTGTAATCCCAGCACTTTGGAGGCTGAGGTGGGCAGATCACCAGGTCAGGAGTTTGAGACTAGCCTGGCCAACATAGTGAAACCCCATCTCTACTAAAAATACAAAAATTAGCCAGGTGTGGTGGCACGTGTCTGTAGTCCCAGCTACTTGGGAGGCCGAGGCAGGAGAATCTCTTGAACCTGGGAGGCAGAAGTTGCAGTGAGCTGAGACCACGCCAATGCACTCCAGCCCGGGTGACAGAATGAGACTCCGTCTTTAAAAAAAAAAAAAAAGCAAAGTTAGCATAATTGTCTGAGTATTGACCTGGGGTCACCTACTCTCCGCATGGCTTTAAAAACTCACTTCCCAAAACAGAGATATAGACCAATGGAACAGAACAGAGGCCTCGGAGGCAACACAACGTATCTACAACCATCCGATCTTTGACAAACCTGACAAAAACAAGCAATGGGGAACGGATTCCCTGTTTAATAAATGGTGTTGGGGAAAACTGGCCAGCCATGTGCAGAAAGCAGAAACTGGACCGCTTCCTGACACCTTACACTAAAATTAACTCCAGATGGATTAAAGACTTAAACATAAGACCTAACACCATAAAAACCCTAGAAGAATATCTAGGCAAAACCATTCAGGACATAGGCGTAGGCAAGGAATTCATGACCAAAACACCAAAAGCATTGGCAACAAAAGCCAAAATAGACAAATGGGACCTAATCAAACTCCACAGCTTCTGCACAGCAAAAGAAAACCAGCAACCAACAGAATGGGAAAAAATTTTTGCAGTTTACCCATCTGACAAAGGGCTGATATCCAGAATTTACAAAGAACTAAAACAGATTTACAAGGAAAAACAAACAAGCCCATTCAAAAGTGGGCAAAGGATATGAACAGACACTTGACAAAAGAAGACATACATGAGGCCAACAAACATATGAAAAAATGCTCATCATCACTGGTCATTAGAGAAATGCAAATTAAAACTACATTGAGATACCATCTCACGCCAGTTAGAACGGCGATCATTAAAAAACCTGGAGACAACAGATGCTGGAGAGGATATGGAGAAATAGGAACACTTTTACACTGTTGGTGGGAGTGTAAATTAGTTCAGCCATTGTGGAAGACTGTGTGGTCATTCCTCAAGGACCTAGAAATAGAAATTCCATTTGACCCAGCAATCCCATTACTGGGTATATATCCAAAGGATTATAAATCATTTTACTGGAAGGACACATGCACACGAATGTTCACTGCAGCACAGTTTACAATAGCAAAGACCTGGAACCAACCCAAATGCCCATCAATGACAGACTGGACAGGGAAAATGTGGCACATATATACCATGGAATATTATGCAGCCATCATAAATGATGAGTTTGTGTCCTTTGTAGGGACATGGATGAACCTGGAAACCATCGTTCTCAGCAAACCGACACAAGAACAGAAAATCAAACACCACATGTTCTCACTCATAGGCGGATGTTGAACAATGAGAACACATGGGCACAGGGAGGTGGGCATCACACACTGGGGTCTGTTGGGGATAGGGGAGGGACGGTGGGGGATGGGGAGTTGGGGAGAGATAGCATGGGGAGAAATGCCAGATATAGGTGAAGGGGAGGAAGGCAGCAAATCACCTGCCATGTGTATACCTATGCAACCATCTTGCATGTTCTTCACATGTACCCCCAAACCTAAAATGCAATAAAAAAAATAAAATAAATAAATTGCAAAAAAAAAACTAAAGGAAAAAAAAAAAAAAGAACTCATCTCCCGGGTTGGGGCCTTAGTTTCCTTGTCTGAGATATGGGGGAGATGGGTGAATCCAACACTCTGATACTTCTCTTTGCAATCTGTACTTCATGAGTTTGGGAATCTTGAGAAATCTGTGAGTCTTCCAAGACTTCCCCTTCCTCTCCTGTTAGCAGGACATTGGAGTTATATTGTTGAGTGGTTTGCATCGCTAGATTCACATTTTCCTTTTTTTTTGGACAGAGTCTTGTTCTGTCACCCCCAGGCTGGAGTGCAATGGCACAATCTCAGCTCACTGCAACCTTTGCCTCACGGGCTCAAGTGATTCCCATGCCTCAGCTTCCTAAGGAGCTGAGACTACAGGTGCATGACACCACGGCCAGCAATTTTTTTTTCTATTTTTAGTAGAGGCAGGGTTTCACCATATTGGGCCACGCTGGTCTTGAACTCCTGGTCTCAAGTGATCCACCTGCCTTGGCCTCCCAAAGTGCTGGGACTACTGGCGTGAGTCACTGTGCCCGGCCCAGATTCACGTTTTCTTCCCTATGTATTCACATTTGTGAACAATTGGCCAAAATCGGATGGTGGGTTGGAGTTACAGAGGAGGCAGGATTGGACTCAGGACCTTGTCAGTAAAGAATTTTAGCCAGTCTCCAATCCTTGAGTGGTGCTTTGCAGTCCTGTGAAGCGCTATATGTGAAAAGCCTATCCACCCCCTTACCTGCCCCAGACCCTTACTTTACAACAGTGAAAAGGAGAGCCTGGGTGCTCAGTTGCCCGAGGTACCCAGTGGCCCCGTGCTAGAATGGAACCTACAGCCTCCCCATGCACTGTATTCTCATCGCCAAAGGAAATCCGTGACTGTGCTTGATGAAGGTCTCGATTTGAAGCCGCTGCTTTTAGGACTAAACAGATAAATGATGAACGGCCAGTCCCAGGAGAGGAAGACATAGAAAATGTAGATAACCAAAAAGATGAAAATAAAAAGGGGTGATTCTATGCCCTGCCATTTATTTATTTATTTGACAGAATCTCACTCTGTCACCCAGGCTGGAGTGCAGTGGCGTAGTCTCAGCTAACTGCAACTTCTGCCTTCCGGTTTTGAGTGATTCTCGTGCCTCAGCCTCCCTGAATAGCTGGGACTATAGGCATGCACTACCACACCCAGCTAACTTTTGTATTTTTAGCAGAGTCGGAGTTTTGTCACATTGGCCAGGCTGGTGTTGAACTCCTGGCCTCAAGTGATCTTCCTGCCTTGGCCTGCCCTGCCATTTTGGCCTACACAGAGCAGGGCTCTTGTGAGATACGGTGGATCCTGGCTTCAGACCCTATAGTGTATTAACTTCTCATACTTGTTGGCAGGTTCAAGGCCACTCTACTTTATGCTTTAAGAGGGCCCTTGGCCACAGTGTTTGCATACGCATATCAAGACAAGAGATGAAGCCTCCACAAGGAGAACAGAGAAAGGGAGGGTGGATCTCCTGACTAGCAGGGGGCGTGGGCTCCTCGATGGTATAGCCCAGACAATAGGGTGGGCCCCAAGACAAGCAGGTAAATCTCTAGGAATGTTTGCTCTGTGGAAAGATTTGCCTTTCTCTGATGCCCACATTCAAGAGTTTGGTTTTCCTTTCATGCATCCTAATAAAGAGTTGCTTCCCGATCATTTTGACACTGAAGCCTATGCTTCCTATGGCCAATTTAAAAACTCTGTTCAGGCTGGGTGCGGTGGCTCACTCACACCTGTAATCCCAGCACTTTGGGAGGCTGAGGTGGGCGGATCATGAGGTCAAGAGATCGAAACCATCCTGGCCAACATGGTGAAACCCCGTCTCTACTAAAAATACAAAAATTAGCTGGGCTTCGTGGCATGCACCTGTAGTCCGAGCTGCTTGGGAAGCTGAGGCAGGAGTATCGCTTGAACCCAGGAGGCAGAGGTTGTAGTGAGCCGAGGTCATGCCACTGCACTCCAGCCTGGCGATAGAGTGATATGCCATCTTGAAAAAAATATTTAAAAACTCTGTTCAAGGCTTAAGGCATAGAATTTCAGAGTGTCAAAGCCAAGAAGGACCAGCTGAACCTACTTATTTAATACATTTGGAAACTGAGGTTCAGGGGTGGAAGTTAGCTCACTAAATGTTGCACAGTAAGTTACTGGCAGTGCCAAGCCTGAGACCTACATCTTCTGATTCTGTTCCGTGCCCCTCAGGCTAAACATCAGTCTCAGACAAGTGAGAAATATGTTCTCATCCCGCATGGGATGGGGAACGGGAGTCTGTGCTTATAAATAAGTAACTAGTAGCCCTAATTCTATTAACATAATAATTATGAGCTGAAATTTGAGAGCTTTTCATGTGTTAGCAATTTTATAGTCATTATCTCATTGAATTTCCACAGTAACCCATAAAGGAAATGTTATTACTCCAGGTTTTTCATATGAGAAAACTGAGGCTTAAAGAAGTGACACAGGGCAGGGCGCAGTGGCTCACGTCTGTAATCCCAGCACTTTGGGAGGCCAAGGCGGGTGAATCACAAGGTCAGAAGTTCGAGACCAGCCCAGCCAACATGGTGAAACCCAGTCTCTACTAAAAATACAGAAAATTAGCTGGGTGTCATGGTGGGCGCCTGTAATCCCACCTACTCAGGGGACTGAGGCAGAAGAATTGCTTGAACCCGGGAGGCAGAGGTTGCAGCGAGCTGGGATCGCGCCACTACACTCCAGCCTGGGTGACAGTTCGAGACTCCATCTAAAAAAAAAAAAAGTGACATGTGACACAGGCCAGGCATAGTGGCTCACACCTGTAATCCCAACACTTTGGGAGGCTGAGGCAGGCAGTTCAGTTGAGGTCAGGAGTTCAAGGCCAGCCCAGCCAACATGTTGAAACCCCATCTCTACTAAAAATACAAAAAAATTAGCCAAGTGTTGTGGCAGGCACCTATAATCCCAGCTACTTGGGAGGCTGAAGCAGAAGGATTTCTTGAACCCAGGAGGCACAGATTGCAATGAGCGGAGATTGTGCCACTGCATTCCAGCCTGGGCAACAGAGCGAGACTTTGTCTAAAAAAAAAGAAGAGACATAACTTGCCCAAATTCACATAGCCAACAAGTAGTAGAGTGTGGGTGAGGACACAGGTCTACTTGATGTAAAACCCTATCTCTAAGCCACTAGACTAAAATAAATAATATTGTAAAGCTTGATCTGCAAAGAGACAGACATAACTTTTTTTTTTTTTTTTGAGAAGAGTCTCGCTCTGTTGCCAAGGTTGGAGTGCAGCAGCGTGATCTCGGCTCACTTCAACTTCTGCCTCCCGGGTTCAAGCAATTCTCCTGTCTCAGCCTCTCAAATAGCTGGGACTACAGGTGCCCACCACCATGCCTGGCTAAATTTTGTATTTTTTATAGACATGGTGTTTCACCATGTTGGCCAGGCTGATCTCGAACTCCAGACCTCAAGTGACTCTCTGGCCTCAGCTTCCCGAAGTGTTGAGATTACAGGCGTGAGCTACCATGCCCGGCCGCCAGACAAGCCTTTTAAACATCTTCTTTCCTCATAGTCTACTGTTTTAAGTAAATCAATCTAGGACTGAGCTTAATGGTTTAAGGCTGTAGTGCTCAAGCTCTAGCGTAATCTTGTCCAACCTGCAGGCCGCAGGCGCATGGGGCCCAGTACGGCTTTGAATGGGGCCCAATACAAATTCGTAAACTTTCTCAAAACATGATGAGATCTGTTTTTGCGATTTTTTGAACCTCATCAGCTATCATTAGTGTTAGTATATTTTATGTGTGGCCCAAGCCAATTCTTCATCTTCCAAGGTGGCCCAGGGAAGCCAAAAGATTGGACACCCTAACTCTGCTGTTTATTAGAATCACCTGAAGAGCTTCTTTTTAATTCTATTTTTATTTTCAAATCAGGCAGCTTCCTCAGCCAGAGTAAGCTCAGAGAGACTCCCTGAAGAGCTGCTGCTGCTTCTTTTTTTTTTTTTTTTTTTAATTTTTTTGAGATGGAGTTTCACTCTGTCACCCAGGCTGGAGTGCAGAGGTGTGATATTGGCTCACTGCCACCTCCGTCTCCCAGGCTCAAGTGATTCTTGTGCCTCAGACTCCCCAGTAGCTGAGACTATAGGCGCCCGCCACCACGCCTGGCTAATTTTGTATTTTTTAGTAGAAATAGGGTTTCACCATGTTGGCCACGCTGGTCTTGAACTTCTGACCTTAAGTGATCTGCCCACCTAGGCCTCCCAAAGTACAGGGATTACAGGCATGAGCCACCGTGCCCCGCCAGAAGAGCTTCTTAAAACCCAGATTGCTGGCCTATCCCCCAGAGTTTCTGATACAGTAGGTCTGGGGTGAGGCCTGAGAACTTGCATTTCCCAGGTGATACTGCTGCTGCTGATTTGGGGACCACACAGCAGAGAGTGTCACTGATTTAAAGGAATCCTTAACAGATTCTGTGTCAGCTGAATTTTCTTGCATTGAGTCTCACTTTCCAAGTAACGACTTAAGAGCAAAGTTGCTCTGCCTTAATTAAAATGATTCATGATTTTGGGAAATAAGAAAAATGACATTACCACCTCATTTCCTAACTACTACTTTGAAAGGGTTATGGAAGAGTCTTTACTTGGGGTGAATTGTCAGGAAGACTAAAATTTAGGCTAAAAAGCAGGCTGCTAAGGCACATACCATTTCTTCTTCCCTCACTCCTTGGAAAATCGAAGGTCCTAAGGAAGAGGGCAACCCGCTGAGCTTAGGTCACGTGTTCATTCCTGAGCCAATCACCATGGCCAGAGGAATGTGATGCTCGGATTGGCCAAACCTGAGTCACATGTCCACTCTTGGAGCAGGAAGTGAAGTGAATTCCAGGAAATGAATTTCTTTGAGGCGCAGAGCCTGAAAAGGCGGTGTAGTTGGTCCCCTGAGAATAAGCCGGGGGTGAAGACACCAGAAAGAAGGGTAAATGGACGCCAGGTGGCAAAACTACACACGCCCACACTTCTGGTTGCTAAGCAACATTTTGTTTTTCCGCTCTGGCTCCTCTTCTGTCCCGCAAAAGCTCTCCTAACACAAAGGCTGACCATTCTGTAGTTGGAAGAGGGCCAAACCCAGGAGTCCTTGAGTGAAGTGGAAAGAGATCTGGGCTGGAGATTTGGGTTTTAGTCCTGATAACTGCCACGTACTTTCTTCCCTCCCTGAGACTCAATTTTTTCTTCAGCTGTAAGACGAGGAGACCGGACAGAATCTCTGTGGGGCCCTTGCAGCTCTACTAGGCTGGGTTCTGGGCAATGTACAGGCAGTGGGACCTCCTGTGCCTTTCATGTCTTAGAAGTGAAGGCAGCTTTCTCTGAATATGAGCAACCCCTGTCATGGAATGTGGCTCGCTAGAAAGTGCCTCAATTTTCGCATCAGATAATTTGCTTTGGTTTCTGACCTTAATTTCTTTTCCTTTTTTTGAAACTGGGTCTCGCTCTGTCGCCCAGGCTGCAGTGCGGTGGTGCGATCTGGGCTCACTGCAACTTCTGCCTCCCAGACTAAAGCAATTCTTCTGCCTCAGTCCCCAGAGTAGCTGAGACTACAGATGCACACCACCATGCCCAGCTAATTTTTGTTTTTAGTAGAGACAGAGTTTTGCCATGTTCGCCACGCTGGTCTCGAGCTCCTGGCCTCAGGTGATCCACATGCCTTGGCTTAACAGCGTCCTGGGATTACAGGTATAAGCTACTTCGCCCGGCCCCTGACCTTAATTTCTGATTCCTCCTAATACCTGTGCAACCCAGGCAAATTACTTAACCTCTTTGAACCTTCTAATTTAAAGTGGAGTTAAGGATAATCCCTCAAAATTGTTGAGAGAATCAAATGAGACAATGGATGTGAAAGTGCTTTGTAAGCTCCAAAGTGCTGTGCAGATGGAGGGCCCATCCAGCCAGGGTCCCTGTCTCCCAGGCCAGTGTGGTTCTGGGACTCAGTGCTCCTGAGAAAAGGCTAGTGCCCACATTTAGTGAGCATGAGCCCTTCCACAATGCATGCGTCTTTTACTTGTATTGATTCTAAACCTTGCTATTCCACGTGTAAGTACCACATCAGAGGGTAAGCTGAAGCAACTGCGAGGGTGGGTAAGAAACAGAGGTCACTGATGATTCTAAATTTTGCAGAATCTATCCTGGAGTCTCTGTCTGGGGGCCCAGGACCCAGCAGCTGGCAATGAAGGAGCAAGAAGCCAGGCCCTGCCCTTCTTTTCTGACCATTCTGTCCCTTTAAGCAGGCCTTTGGACAGAAGCCTCCCTCTGACTTGTCTAGTGGGGACGGGGATAGCCACATCCACTCTGATCTCTCACAGTCATCTCAAATTCACATGTTCACTGTAATCCCAGTGCTTTAGAAAGCCAAGGAGGGCGAATTGCTTGAAGCCAGAATTTCAAGACCAGCCTGGGCAACAAAGTGAGACCCTGACTCCACCAAAAATTTAAAAATTAGCTAGGTGTGGTTATGTGCACCTGTAATCTCAGCTACTCAGGAAGCTGAGGTGTGAAGATTGCTTGAGCCCAGGGGTTTGAGGCTGCAGTGAGCTACGATCACACCACTGCACTCCAGCCTGGGTGACAGAGTGAGATCCTATCTCTAAGAAAACAAAATTAAGCCAGGCATGGTGGCTCACACCTGTAATCCCAGTGCTTTGGGAGGCTGAAGCAGGTGGATCACGAGGTCAGGCGTTTGAGACCAGCCTGGCCAACATGGTGAAACTCCGTCTCTACTAAAAATACCAAAGTTAGCCGGGCATGGTGGCGTGCGCCTGTAATCCCAGCTGCTCGGGAGGCTGAGGCAGGAGAATCTCTTGAACCGGGAGGCAGAGGTTGCCGTGAGCTGATATTGAGCCACTGCACTCCAGCCTGGATGACAGGGTAAGACTTTGTCTCAAAAAAATAAATAAAAAAGTAAATAAAATAAATTAACATCTTCAAAATAGATCTCTTGATCTTGGTTCCCACCTCCAAAATCAGTTTGCACCCAGTTTTGTAAATGTCACCTGCAGCCATTCAGTGTCTCATGCCAGATACCTATGACCCTGAACATCTCTCTTTTATCCTGCCACAGTCCATCATCAAATCCTAACCATTCCCCCTCTAAAGCTTACTTCAGTTCCACTCTTTTTTCTCCCATTCCCATTACTACTACCCCGGTCTGAGACACTGCCATTGCTTACCTAATTGGTAACTTGTAATAGTTTTTCCATTTGGGGTCCTGTCCCATTCCCCCAAGAGGAAGTCTGTGGAGAAAGACACTAGTAAGAAGGGTAAATGAATGCCAGGTGGCAAAACCACACTTGCCCACCCTTCTGGTTGCTAAGCAACATTTTGCCTTTCAGTTCGGTCTAGCCTTCTGTTCCTCAAAGCTCCCCTAGTACAAGGGCTGACCTTTCTGTAGTTGGAAGAGGGCCAGACCCGGGAGACCTTGAGTGAAGTGGAAAGAGAGCTAGGGTGGAGATTTGGCTTTTATTCTTTTTTTCCCAAATGTAAATCTGATGGCATTACTGTCCCTCTTACAAGTCTTCAAAGACTGATACATTTGGAATGACACCTAAGGTCCCCAGAGTGGCCTGCAGAGCCCTGCAGGGTCTGGCCCTGCCCACCTCTCCAGGCCCTGCCTCCTTCTACTGCTTTCTCCCCATTGTTCCTGACACTCCAGCCACTGGCCTTTATTTTTATTTTTTTTTGAGACTAGTCTCGCTCTGTTACCCAGGCTAGAGTGCAGTGGTGGGATCTCGGCTCACTGCAACCTCTGCCTCCCGGATTCAAGCAATTCTCCTGCCTCAGCCTCCCAAGTAGCTGGGACTACAGGTGTATGCCACCACACCTGGCTAATTTTTGTATTTTGAGTAGAGACGGGGTTTCACCACATTCGCTAGACTGGCCTCGAACTCCAGACTTCAGGTGATCCGCCCACCTTGGCTTCCCAAAGTGCTGAGATTACAGGCGTGAGCCACTGTGCCTGGGCTGCCGCTTGCCTTTGTCCATTTCATGAAGAGGCCACGTTCCTGCACATCCCAACATCCCAAAGTGCTTTCCTAGGCTATTCCCCAACTGGGTCTGCCCTTCCTCCTTTTTGCTCATAGCTGCTTCTGTATATCTTTCAGGTATCAGCTGAAAAAGCTTAGGTTTTCAGTCATTCTCTAATGATACTAGCCAAGTAGTCCTCCTCCCCTTCCCCACCTCTGTCCAGATACTCTCTTTTGGCAGTCTTTGTTTTCTTCATAACTCTTACCACAATTCATATTTATCATTGTGTTCATTTAGTTGCTTATTGCCTAGCTCCCCTAAGTGCTCAATAAATACTTCCTTTTTTTTGAATGGATACAGTGGCTCACACTTGTAATTTCAGCACTTTGGGAGGCTAAGGTGGGAGGATCACTTGAGGCCAGGAGAGGACAGGAGTTTGAGACCAGCCTGGGTGACATAGCAAGACCTTATCTCTACTAAAGATATATATATTTGAGACAGGGTCTCACTCTATCACCCGGGCTGGAGTGCAGTGGAATAATGACAGCTCACTGTAGCCTTGACCTTCTGGACTCAAGTGATCCTCCTACCTCTGCCTCCTGAGTAGCTGGGACCTCCTGAGGTGTGCAATACCACTCCTGGCTAATTTTTTTTTTTTTTGTAGAGATGGAATCTATAAATATTTATTGAATGACAGAACAAACAACAAAAATGTAAGACCTTGCTTCCGTGTCTTCTTTGGAAGATTTTCTCAAAGATGTTATACTGTGAACCAGTAATTCTGAGCACCCCATGGGAGCCAGGAATAAAAAGAGATGCTGGCACAAGACATGGTGACTCACTTAGCTCCCTTCTCTGTCCTAAGAGTGCCCACCCAGTGCTGAAGGGGTTTTCGATGCCTTCTCTCCCTATTCTCTCTGCAGTGGGATAAAGTGCCTGGCTGTATATCAAGTTAGTAGGCTGGCCTACTTCCCTCTGTTGCCCAGGCTGCAGTACAGTGGCATGATCTTTGCTCACTGCAGCCTTGACCTCTTGGGTTCAAGTGATCCTCCTGCATCAGCATCCCCAAGTAGCTGGGACTACAAGTAGCTGTACCACCATGCCTGGTTAGTTTTTTTTTTTGTATTTTTTGTAGACATGCAGTTTCACCATGCTGTTCAGGCTAGTCTCTAACTCCCGGGCTCAAGCGATCCACTTGCCATGGCCTCTCAAAGTGCTGGGATTACAGGCATGAACTACTGCACCCAGACTCCCTGTTTTCTCTCTTGACCCTGACCGTGGCCTTCCCCTCCCACATGTCCACAGGTACAAGTGCCTGGAGCCTCAAGCCCTTCTAAAATGGCTTTCAGGCTGGGTGCAGTAGCTTGTGCTTATACCCAGCTACTTTAGGAGGCTGAGGTGGGAGGATCGCTTGAGCCCAGGAGTTTGAGGCTGTAGTGAGGTGTGATCATGCCACTGCACTGTAGCCTGGGCAACAGAGAGAGAAAGAGGAGAGACCTTGTCTCTAAAAATAAATGAATGAATGAATAAATAAAATGGCTTTCAGGAAAGGATCCCATACATTCTGGCACACTATATGCTGGGCGTGGTGGCTCATGCCTGTAATCCCAGCACTTTGGGAGGCTGAGGCAGGTGGGTGGATCACTTGAGGTCAGGAATTTGAGAGCAGCATGGCCAGCATGGCAAAACCCGGTCCTTACTAAAAATACAAAATTTAGCCAGGTGTGGTGGCATGCACCTGTGGTCCTAGTTACTCAGGAGGCTGAGGTGGGAGAATCACTTGAACCCAGGAGGCAGAGTTTGCGGTGAGGCGAGATTGCACCACTGTACTCCAGCCTGGGCAGCAGGTTGAGACTCTGTCTCAGAGAAAAAAAAAGAAAAATAATGGACTTGATATGTTTCATAACCAACAAAAATAATAAGCCAGTATACTTGAGGTGACAAAGGAGTTTTGTGACACTTCCTGCAGGACTGATTACATAACTTAAAGGGCCTGGCACAAAATGAAAATATAGACTCCTTGTTGAAAAATTATTAAAAATTTCAAGATGGTGTCAGCAGAGCATTCAGCCGTGTGCAAGGGATTTTCTAAGTTGAGATTGCACACCCATGACACTGGCGCTGCTTGCTGCCTTTGGAGGAAGGCCAGGAGGCTCATTTAGATTTTCTGGGTTGACCTTGAAAATCTCTCTGTGAACACCTCAACTTCCCAGAGATCCTTTTCCCATCAGTTCAAGAATGACAGTTGTTCTAGATAGAACTCCCAGCAGCCAGGATAGATCAGGCATACAAGAGGCTGCTGCCACTTCTTTTTTTTTTTTTTTTGAGATGGAGTCTCACTCTGTCACCCAGACTGGAATGCAGTGGCACAATCTCAGCTCACTGTAGAGTCTATCTCCCGAGTTCAAGTGATTCTCCTGCCTCAGCCTCCTGAGTATCTGGGATTACAGGTGTGCGCCACCACGCCCAGCTAGTTTTTGTATTTTTAGTAGACATGGGGTTTCACCATGTTGGCTAGGTTGATCTTGAACTCCTGACCTCAGGTGATCTGCTCACCTCAGCCTCCCAAAGTGCTGGGATTACAGGCGTGAGCCAACATGCCTGGCCTGCTACCGCTTCTCAACCAAAAATTTTCCTCAGACTCGATAGTTTATAGCTAAGTCAGCTGACTCAGAGCAGAGCCAAGTTTATTTTCTTTTATCTAGAAGCTTAAGGAACCAGGAAAGTTGTTTTTGTCAAACTCCCTAGAAGGTAAACATGACATTTTTTCATTCTGTTTACAGGACATATTGGCATGAAGGGAATTTCTGTTGCCACCACATGCTGCTGTTTACCTGTCCTTCACACACCTCCAGCCAGCCAGTGGGACAGCTGCTGCAGTAGCCCAGTATTCCAGAACTTGGCCTTTTTGTAGGGGAGGGAGGGACATGGAGAGGGAGAGTGTGGGCAGGCCCAGGCGGGTGACCCTGAATGAGAGTGGGAGGGGACACTAGCTTATTTCCTGAAAGCCACCGAGGGAAGCTCTGAACTACATTCACCAAATTGTTCACTCAATACATATTTATTTTAAAAAATTGTGAATAGAGGCCGGGTGCAGTGGCTCATGCTTGTAATTACAGCACTTTGGGAGGCTGAGGTGGGTGGATCATGAGGTCAGGAGATCAAGACCATCTTGGCTAACATGGTGAAACCCTGTCTCTACTAAAAATACAAAAATTAGCCGGGCATGGTGGCATGTGTCTGTAGTCCCAACGAGAGGCTGAGGCAGGAGAATTGCTTGAACCCGGAGGCAGAGGTTGCAGTGAGCCAAAATTGCACCACTGTACTCCAGCCTAGGCCATAGAGTGAGACTTTGTCTCAAAAAAAAAAAAAAAAATTGTGAATAGAATTGTATATTTAATTGATTTCATTTTTGAATAGGTACTTATGGTTCAAAACTCAAAAGTTACGAAAAGGCTTAACTGTGGAAAATCTATTTATTTATTTAAATTGACACATAAGAATTGTACATATTTATGGGGTACATGTTTTTTTTTTTTTTTTTTTGAGACAGAGTCTCATACTGTCGCCTGGGCTGGACTGCAGTGGCACGATCTCGGCTCACTGCAACCTCTGCCTCCCAGGTTCAAGTGATTCTCCTGCCTCAGCCTCCTGAGTGATGTTTTGCTATATACAGTGTAGGCTGGGAGCAGTGGCTCACACCTGTAACCACAGCACTTTGGGAAGCTGAGGTGGGAGGAGTGCAGGAGTTTGAGATTGCCTGGGCAGCATGGCAAAACCCGTCTCTAGAAAAAAGTACAAAAAGAAATTAGCTACGCACGGTGGTGTACACCTGGAGCCTGATACTTGGGAGACTGAGGTGAGAGGATCACTTGAGCCCAGGAGGTCAAGGTTGCAGTAAGCTGTGATTGCACCACTGCACCCCAGCCTGGGAGACAGAGCAAGACCTTGTCTCAAAAAAAAAAAAAAAAAATTTTTTTTGTTTGCACAAGCTTCTGGGTCTATAGAAAAATAAAATAAAATACATAAATAGCCTGTAATCCCAGCACTTTGGGAGGTCGAAGCAGGGGGATCATTTTTGGCCAAGAGTTCAAGACTAGCCTAGCCAAATTGCGAAACTAAAAATACAAAACTTAGCCAGGTGTAGTGGCACCTGCCTGTAGTTCCAGCTACTTGGGAGGCTAAGGCACAAGGATGGCTTGAACCTGGGAGGCGGAGGCTGCAGTGAGCTGAGATGGCACCACTGCATTCCAGCCTGGGTGACAGAGAGAGACTCTGTCTCAAGAAGTAATAATAATAATAAATAAAATAAAAATTCATTGTATAGTGATCAGATAATTAGTATATCCAACATCTTAAACATTTATCATTGGGAACATTCAATATCCTCTCTTCTAGCTATTTGAAACTATATATTATTGTTAACTCTAGTCATCCTACAGTGGTATAAAACCCTAGAACTTGTTCCTTCTGTCTATCTAGCTGTACTTTTGTGCCATTTAACAAATCCCTGCCTACATCCTCCTTCTTCCTACTCTTATCATGAAAAATCTTTCCTACTTCCAAGTAATCCAGTTACCCTCCCTGTAGGAAGTCATCATAATTAGTTTCTTTTCTTTTTCATTTTTGTGGAGATGGGGTCTTACTATGTTGCCCAGGCTGGTCTTCAACTCCTGGGCTCAAGCAATCCTCTTGCTTCAGCCTCCCAAAGTGCTGGGATTACAGGCATGAGGCACTGTGTTGTCATAACTAGTTTTTTTCTATGCCTTTTTTTGTTTGCACAAACAAGCAAATATGTACACATCTTCCCCCCCACCTTTTTTTTTTTTAAACCAGCAGTAGCATAACTTAACACTTGTTTTCTGCCAGGTGCAGTGGCTCATGCCTGTAATCCCAGTACTTTGGGAGGCTGAGGCGGGTGGATCACAAGGTCAAGAGATCGAGACCATCCTGGTCAACAAGAGAAACCCATCTCTACTAAAATACAAAAATTAGCTGGGCATGGTGGCACACGCCTGTAGTCCCAGCTACTTGGGAGGCTGAGGCAGGAGAATTGCTTTAACCCAGGAGGCGGAGGTTGCAGTGAGCTGAGATCCCGCCACGCACTCCAGCCTGGCACCTGGTGACAGAGCAAGGCTCTGTCTCAAAACAAAAAAACAAAAAAAAAACTTCTTTTCACTTAACAATATATCCAGGAAATCTTTCTCTATATTAGTTCACAGAGAGCTTCTGTGTTATTTTATAGGTGTACATAGTATCCTTATTGCATACCTGTATCATAATTCATTTCACAAGTGGACATTATTTATCAAAATACATACATACATACGTACAAACTTTGAGTGATCAGTCCAGAATCAGAACTGATGAGACGGCTGCTGGCTGCTGTGTCCAGTGGATGCATCTCTTCCATTCCTGCCTCTGTCTGTGTTTTTCTGTCATCCTTTCCATTTGCATGACAGGCAGTTCCTTATTGTTTCTGCCTTTTGAATTCTTCCTATTCACTTCCCAGCTCAAATCCTCCTTGTCCCTGAAATTTCCCCTCCTTACGGCCTGGCCTAAATATATAGGATCCCAACAGTTATCGTCCTTTTTCCTTACAGGGTAAGCTACTTTTGGGGCAGAAGTCTTGACACACAAACCCACTTCTGTTTCTCCCCTGGAGCCTGCACAGTTAAGCCTTTTCCATAATAGGCCCACAACAGAGTGCTGGCTGCAGAGTGAAAGTGTTGGCCCTGGCCAGGCGAGGTGGCTCATGCCTATAATCCCAGCACTTTGGGAGGCCAAAGCAGGCAGATCACCTAAGGTTGGGAGTTTGAGACCAGCCTGACCAACATGGAGAAACCCTGTCTCTACTAAAAATAAAAAAATTTGCCAGGTGTGGTGGTACATGCCTGTAATCCCAGCTACTTGGGAGGCTGAGGCAGGAGAATCACTTGAACCCAGGAGGTGGAGGTTTTAGTGAGCGAGATCGCACCATTGCACTCCAGCCTGGGCAACAAGAGCAAAACTCTGTCTAAAAAAAAAGTTGGCCCTGTAAGATGACACTGTCCATAATTGTGAGCTGGTGATGCTTAGGGGAAGGCGATTAGCACGTTGTTGCCTAGAGTTCTGGCAGCTCTATTTCCCATCCAAGTCAGCACTGTCTTGTTTTCTATTTTGGGTCCTGAATGCTTAAGCAAAGGGAAAATCATCAAAAACCACAATAGAGACTAATAGGGTGGAGGAAAAGGCAGAAATAAGCAGGTGGGGCTGAGCGTGGTGGCTCATGCTTGTAATCCCAGCACTTTGGGAGGCCGAGGGGGGCAGATCACCTGAGGTCATGAGTTTGAGACCAGCCAGGCCAACATGATGAAACCCCGTCTCTACTAAAAATACAAAAAATTGGCCGGGCAGAGTGGCTTGCGCCTGTAATCCCAGCACTTTAGGAGGCCGAGGTGGGCAGATCACGAGAACATGGGTTTGAGACCAGACTGACCTACATGGTGAAACCCTGTCTCTACTAAAGATACAAAAATTAGCTGGGTGTGGTGGTGCCCGCTTGTAATCCCAGCTACTCAGGAGACTGAGGCAGGAGAATTGCTTGAACCCAGAAGGTGGAGGTTGCAGTGAGCCAAGATCGCGCCTTTGCACTCCCCTCTCCCACCTGGGTTCCTTGGGGATGAATATGAAGTTCCTTCCCTGGACAGGAGGAGTCCATTGCGGGCACTCCATTCTCAGGGGCTGCTGTGGGAGAGGATGCTGGCATTCTGTATTCCTCCCATTGGTGGAGACTGAATTCGGATACTCCCCCATCTTCAGAGTCTGGGGTCCTCGTGGGTCATGGGAGTGTCACAGAGGGGAAAGCCCTAGGGCAAAAGAGACCTGAAAAGAGTGGCTGGGCCCGGTGGCTCATGCCTGTAATCCCCACACTTTGGGAGGCCGAGAGGTGGATGGATCACCTGAGGTCAGGAGTGTGAGACCAGCCTGGCCAACATGGCAAAACCCTGTCTTTACTAAAAATACAGAAATTAGCCAGACGCAGTGGCATGTGTCTGTAGTCCCAGCTGCTCAGGAGGCTGAGGCTGGAGAATCGCTTGAACCCAGGAGGTGGAGGTTGCAGTGAGCTGAGATTGAGCCACTCCACTCCAGCCTGGGTGACAGAGCAAGCCTCCATCTCAAAAAAAAAGAAAAAAAAAAAGAAGGTGACATTGAAGCCAAGACTTAAGGAGGTGAGAGAGGGAAGTACCAGGGTCTTGGAGAGGAGCATCTGCTGGGTCTTCCCAGCAGAGCAGCAAGAGCGTGAGGCTGGTGTGGATCTGACATGAGTGGTAGCAGTAAGGAGGCCAGTATGGCTGGAGTGGGGTGAACCATGGCGAGAAGGAGGAGCTGAGATCAGGGAGGTAGCAGGGAGCAGACTGCTTAGGGCCTTGCAGGCTGCTGCAGTGTCTTTGGGTTTTACTCTGAGTGGAGTGCGGCATTTTGGTCTCACTGTGTCACCCAGGCTAGAGTGCAGTGGGGTGATCTCAGCTCACTGCAGCCTTGACCTCCTGGGCTCAGGCGGTCCTCCACCTCAGCCTCCCCAGTAGCTGGGACTATTCTGGATGCTGAGTGCTGGAGACTGGCTACTGGTTAACTTTTGTATTTTTATAGCAATAGGGTCTTCCCCTGTTGTCCAGGCTGGTCTCAAACTCCTGGGCTCAAATGATCTGCCCTCCTCGGCCTACCAAAGTGCTGGGATTATAGGCCTTAGCCACTGTGCCCAGCTACCAATAAATTTTATACTGGTTACATGTCCAGCTGATAATATTTCGATATACTTGAAGAAAATTATTAAAACGAATTTTACTTGTTTCTTTTTTTGCATTTCTTTTCTTTTCCCTTACTCTCTCCCTCCTTCCCCAGCCTGGGAAACAAGGCAAGACTCCCATCTCTACAAAAAAAAAAAGAAAAAAATATACATATATTAGCCAGGCATGGTGATTTGCACCTGTAGCCCACTATTCAGAAGCTGAGCGGGGGGGAATCATTTGAGCCCAGGAGTTCAAGGATGCAGGGAGCCATGATCACACCACTGTACTCCAGCCTGGGCAACAGAATGAGACTCTGTCTCTAAAAATATACAAATAAAAATAAATATTCCATGTCTGCGCTGTCCATGTGGCTGTTGAGCACTTGTTATGTGGTTTGTTTGAATTAGCAGCTGATTTTTTTTTCGAGGTGGAGTCTCGCTCTGTTGCCAGGCTAGAGTGCAATGACACGATCTTGACTCACTGCAATCTCTGCCTCAGCCTCTCGAGTAGCTGGGATTACAGGCATGCGCCACCACACCCAGCTAATTTTTTGTATTTTTAGTAGAGACAGGGTTTCACCATGTTGGCCAGGATGGTCTTCATCTCCTTACCTCGTGATCTTCCCACTCTGTCACCCAGGCTATAGTGCAATGGAACAATCTTAGTCCACTGCAACTTCTGCTTCCTAGGTTCAAATGATTCTCCTATCTTAGCCTCCTGAGTAGCTGGGACCACAGATGTTGCCACAACTCCTGGCTAATTTTTGTATATATTTTTTTTTTTGAGACGAAGTTTCACTCTTGTTGCCCAGGCTGGAGTGCAATGGCGCGATTTCGGCTCACCGCAACCTCCGCCTCCTGGGTTCAGGCAATTCTCCTGCCTCAGCCTCCTGAGTAGCTGGGATTACAGGCACGCGCCACCATGCCCAGCTAATTTTTTGTAGTTTTAGTAGAGACAGGGTTTCACCGCGTTGACCAGGATGGTCTCGATCTCTTGACCTTGTGATCCACCCGCCTCGGCCTCCCAAAGTTCTGGGATTACAGGAGTGAGCCACTGCGCCCGGCCAATTTTTGTATTTTAAATAGAGTAAGTTTTCTGCATGTTGGCCAGGCTGGTCTCGAACTCCTGGCCTCAAGTGATCCACTCACCTTGGCCTCCCAAAGTGCTAAGATTACAAGCATGAGCCACCGCACCTGGCCAAATTAAATTTTCTTTTTGAAGTAGAGTGTCACTCTGTTGCCCAGGCTGGAGTGCAGTGTCATGATCATGGCTTACTGGAATTGCCGCCTCCCGGGTTCAAGTGATCCTCCTGTTTCAGCCTCCTGAGTAGCTGAGACAGGTACCCACCACCACACCCTGCTAATTTCTGTATTTTTAGTAGAGACAGGGTTTCACCATGTTGGCCAGGCTGGTGTCAAACTCCTGACCCTCAGTGATCCGCCCATCTTGGCCTCCCAAAGTGCTGGAATTACAGGCATAAACCACTGTGCCCTGCCTAATTTTAATTTATCTAAATTTATATTTTAATAGTTATATGAGGCTAGTGGCTACCATTTTGGTCAGCACAGCTCCAGAAATTCTGAGTGATGGGAAGAAAAAAAATTTTTTTCCTTTTCTTTTTATTTATTTATTTTCATTTTTTTTTAAAGACAGGTTTTCACCATGTTGGTCAGGATGGTCTTGATCTCCTGAGTTCGTGATCCGCCTGTCTCAGCCTCCCAAAATGCTGGGATTACAGGCATGAGCCACTGCACCTGGCCGAGAAGGAAAAACTTTTAACAAAAAAATATTTAAGATAATTATTTTTAAGACAGTACTTTAAAGAGTTCTTTATAGATCTAGGCCGGGTGCAGTGGATCACACCTGTAATTACAGCACTTTGGGAGTCTGAGGCGGGCAGATCACCTGAGGTCAGAAGTTTGAGACCAGCCTGACCAACATGGAGAAACCCCATCTCTACTAAAAATACAAAATTAGCGGGGTGTAGTGGCACATGCCTGTAGTCCCAGCTACTCAGGAAACTGAGGCAGGAGAATTGCTTGAACCCAGGAGGCAGGGGCTGCAGTAAGCTGAGATTTTGCCATTGTACACCAGCCTGGGTGACAGAGTGACACTCTGTCTCAATTAAAAAAACAAACCAACCCAGTTTCTTTTTTTTCCCTCTCCCTCCCATTTCACAAACCCAGAGTCTTAAGGAAAAATGTGGGAGGAAAAATCAAGATCACCCATAACGTCACCAAATACAACTACTGACACTATTTTTAAAGTTTATTTTCATCTTTTTTCTAGACACAGTCAAATTTTGCCTTGTTTATATCGTTTTCAAATGGATCCCTACGCAAACCTGACTACTGCATAAAAACAAAACAAACAAAGGGGGTCTCTGCCTTGAATGTTATTTTATTATCTTCGTATTGTTTGTTAGAACTCAAGGCAAACTTGTAGCCCACCAAAGCAAGCCCATGAGACTTCATGCATGTCCTTCCCCTATTGAAAGTCCCTTCCTTTCTTCCAGTCTATCTCTTTGCTATATTTTTATGGATCTCTGTAAGTTGTCTAACATTCTTTTGGGGCAAAGCAGAGTAGAAATCAATGAATTGTAATCCTGTTTGCACATTAGAATCACCTGGAGAACTTTAAAAAAATATAAATACTCAGCTAGGTGCGTTGGCTCAACCCTGTCATCCCAGCACTTTGGGAGGTCAAGGCTGTTGGATCACCTGAGGTTGGGAGTTCAAGACCAGCCTGACCAACATGGTGAAACCCCATCTGTACTAAAAATACAAAATTGGCCAGGCATGGTGGCAGGTGCCTGTAATCCCAACTACTTGGGAGGCTGAGGCAGGAGAATGGCTTGAACCTGGGAGGCAGAGGTTGCCGTGAGTGGAGATCCAGCCATTGCACTCCAGCCTGGGCAACAAGAGTGAAAAATCCATCTCAAAAACAAAACAAAACAAAAGAAAAGAATACTCAAGCAACCTCCTAATTTAATAAAAATTTCTAGAAGTGGGGCTAAGCACCAGTATTTTGTAAAGCTTCTCAAATGTTTGTTCATGTAAATAAATAAATACATGCATAATTATCTATAACTCTCTATATCACTGTTACATATTTTTCCAAACACATAATAGGCCTTTTTTTAAACTCAAAAACAACTAAACTTTTGTGGTATTACTGCTAAAAAGGCACAGCCTGAATCTAATCATTAAGAACACCCAGGCCGGGCATGGTGGCCCATAACTGTAATACCAGCACTTTGGGAGGCTGAGGTGGGCGGATCACCTGAGGTCAGGAGTTTGAGACCAGCCTGTCTAACATGGTGAAACCTCGTTTCTACTAAAATTCGAAAAAATTAGAGGGACATGGTGGTGCATGCCTGTAATCCCAGCTACTCGGGAAGCTGAGGCAGGAGAATCGCTTGAACCCGGGAGGCGGAGGTTGCAATGAGCTGGGGATAGCACCACTGCACTCCAGCTTGGGCAACAAGAGCGAAACTCTGTCTAAAACAAAGAAACGAAACAACCACAAAAAAACCCAGCCAACAAACCCAAAGAGGGGAACATTTTACAAAATCTCTTCCTTGCCTGTGTTCTTCAAAAATGTCAATGTCTCAGAAGACAATGAAAAATGTGGAAACTAGAACAGGCTGTGAGAAGAAAAAAAAAAAATTGGAAACTATTCCAGAGCAAAAGAAACTAAAGAGATATGACAACTGAGTATAAAATTGAATGTAAGATTTTCTTCCTCTAGAAAGAAATTATTGAGAAGATTTGAGAAATTTGAATAAAATAGGAAGATTTTATCATGATATTGTACTATCATCAATAAAGTATTTTGGGATAAAAGGATTTCATGTCTGTAATTTATTCTGAAATGATTCGGAAAAGAATATGTACATATTACATATATATGTACGTGTATGTGTGTTGAGAGAGAAATTGATTAAGGAAATGCAGTAAAATGCGAATATTTGGTAATTTGGGCAAAGGGTATACTGTTATTTTTGTAATATTCTTGCAGATTTTTTGTAAATCTAAAATTATGTCAAAATAAATGTTAATTTATAAAATCCTTGAACTTTGACAAGTTCCTCAGAAAAGAAATAAAATGACAGAGTTAAAGCACACACAGACATTTTTGTTTTAGTAAAAATAACCTATAGCCACATGGGAAGAGATGTTATTTAAGGAGAGATTGTTTTCAGAATATAAATTAGGTTTGGACCTTCATTTAAGCATCTGCTGATGTAAGGCTCTGACAAATGCGGGCAGAGTACCTCCAATAGAGGGCGGTACAACATTACGAAGAATAAATTATATCACATGGGTTTTGGATAAATGTTATTTAAAGTGGATTAAAGTGTTAACAAGTAGAACAGAAGTATTGAGACTGTTAGAGCTGAATTCTAATCACATCCCATTTTACAGATGTGCAAACTAAGAATCAAAAGTGGGAAAAGAACTTGGCCAAAGTCATAGCCACAAGCAGCACAAATGCCTTGCAAATATAGTTGGGGCTGGGTGCGGTGGCTCACGCCTGTAATCCTAGCAGTTTGGGAGGCCAAGGTGGGCAGATCGCCTGCAGTCAGGAGTTCAAGACCAGCCTGGCCAATAGGGAGAAACCCCATCTCTACTAAAAAATACAAAAATTCGCTGGGTGTGGTGGCATGCACCTGTCATCCCAGCTACTACTTGGGAGGCTGAGGCTGGAGAATCGCTTGAACTTGGGAGGCGGAGGTTGCAGTGAGCCAAGATCACACCACTGCACTCCAGTCTGGGCAAAAGAGCAAGACTCCGTCTCAACAAAACAAAACAAATACAGTTCACACTCTGTATCTGTTGGTTCCATATTCCTGGGTTCTGCCTTAGTGGATCCAACCAACAACTGTATTAGGTATTATAAGTAATCTAGAGATGATTTAAAGTATTTGAGAGGATGGGTGTCAGTTATATGCAAACTTGAAGGTGGAATTTGGTATGGAAAATATTGAAGGCAGGGATGGTGGAGTTTGTACTGAATATACACGGACTTTTCCTCCTGTCATTGCTCCCTAAGCGAGATAGTAGAACAATGATTTACATAGCAATTTACATTGCATTAGATATTATAAGTAATCTAGAGATGATTTAAAGTATTTGAGAGGATGTGTGTCCGTTATATGCAAATATCACACCATTTCAGGGACCTGAGTAACCGTGGATTTTGATATGGGTTGGGGGGCATTCCTAGAACCAATCCCTCACAGATAGCCACAGCGATCGTTCCTTGAAGTCTTACTAACGTGCCAGGCACAGTACGAAGCACTTTATATGCATTATCTATGTCATTATACAATCCCTCCTTCTTTTTTTTTAGCTTTGAAGTTGAGGTTCAGATAAGTCAGCAACTTGTCTGACAGCACTAGAAAATGAGATTCTGACAGCACCCATAGCTAACATGCCATTCTGTCTCACCTACCCCTACAGAACGGATCCCTAAGAGGGGAGCAGAAAACGCCGCCAAAAGAGAAATCCATCCAACATGTACTGTTGAATATGCAGGAGCCGGAGATTCAGCGAAGGAAGATTCTTAGGACTAAAAAGAACAGAAAAGGAAGGTGCCCCAAAATGGGAGATGGGGTGCGAGTCTTCTAGGAAAATGGAGGCCAGGAGTGGTGGTTCATGCTTGTAATCCCAGCACTTTGGGAGGCCAAAATGGGAAGATTGCTTGAGCCTCGGAGTTTAAGACCAGCTTGGGCAACATAGTGAGACCCCTTTTTCTTTTTCTTTTTTTTTTTGAGATGGAGTTTTGTTCTTATTGCCCAGGCTGCAGTGCAGTGGTGCAATCTCAGTTAATCACAACCTCTGCCTCCTGGGTTCAAGTGATGCTCCTGCCTCAGCCTCCCCACTGGCTGGGATTAATGGCTGGCTAATTTTGTATTTTTAGTAAAGACGGGGTCAGGCTGGTCAGTCTGGTCTTGAACTCCTGACCTCATGTGATCTGCCCACCTCGGCCTCCCAAAGTGCTGAGATTACAAGCATGAACCACCATGCCTGGAGAAACCCCTTTTTCTAGTAGAGAAAAAAAAAAAAAGAAGAAGAAGAGGATGGGCATGGGGCCTTATGCCTATAATTCCAGCACTTTGGGAGGCTGAGGTGGGTGAATCACCTGAGGTCAGGAGTTCAAGATCAGCCTGACCAATATGGTGAAACACCGTCTCTACCAAAAATAACAACAAAAAAAATTAGCCAGGTATAGTGGTGGGCACCCCTAATCCCAGCTACTCTGGAGGCTGACGCAGGAGAATTTCTTGACCCTGGGAGGCGGAGGTTGCAGTGAGCCGAGATCCCGCCACTGCACTCCAGCCTGGGTGACAGAGTGAGACTCCACCTCAAAAAAAAAAAAGACAAGCCTGTAATCCCAGCACTGTGGGAGGCCGAGGCAGGTGGATCACGAGGTCAAGAGATCAAGACCATCCTGGTCAACATGGTGAAACCCCGTCTCTACTAAAAATACAAA
>NW_016107533.1:2843614-2854345 GCF_001604975.1 Cebus imitator
CTTTTTTTTTTTTTGAGAAAGGCTCCCGCTCTATTGCCCAGGCTGGAGTGCTGTGGTGCGATCTTGGCTCACTACAACCTCTGCCTCCTGGGTTCAAGTGATTCTCGGCCTCCTGAGTAGCTCGGATTATAGGTGCGCACCACCATGCCAGGCTACATTTATTTTTTATTTTTAGTAGAGATCGGGTTTCACCATGTTGGCCAGGCTGGTCTCAAACTCTGACCTCAAGTGATCCACCCACCTCGGCCTTCCAAAGTGCTAGGATTGCAGGTGTGAGCCATCGAGCCTGGCCTGGTCTCTATTTCTTTTACATTTTTCACAGTTTGTTCTCCACACAATAGCTAGAATCATCTTTTTCTTCCTTTTTCTTTTTTTCTTTGAGTAGTGTGAGAACAGATAGAATCATCTTTTAAAACAGATTATAGCTGGGCGCGGTGGCTCATGCCTGTAATCCCAGCACTTTGGGAGGCCGAGGTGAGCGGATCACCTGAGGTCAGGAGTTTAAGACCAGCCTGGCCAACATGGTGAAACCCCGTCTCTACTAAAACTATAAAAATTAGCTGGGCGTGGTGGGGTGCACCTGTAATCCCAGCTACTTGGGAGGCTGAGGTAGGAGAATCGCTTGAACCTGTGATGCAGAGGTTGCAGTGAGCCAAGACTGTACCGTTGCACTCCAGCCTGGGCAACAAGGGGGAATCTCTGTCTCAAAAAAAATGAATTAATTAAAGAAAATAAAACAAATCATTTCACTTTTTTGTGAACATCTTCTTTTTACTTAAAAAAAAATTTTTTTTAGGCCGGGCGTGGTGGCTCACGCCTGTAATCCCAGCATTTTGGGAGGCTGAAGCGGGTGGATCACCTGAGGTCAGGAGTTCGAGACCAGTCTGACCAATATGGTGAAACCCCATCTTTATTTAAAAAAAAATATTATTATTATTATTATTTTCCCATTTATTTATTTTATTGCATTTTAGGTTTTGGGATACATGTGAAGAACATGCAAGATTGTTGCATAGGTACACACATGGCAGTGTGATTTGCTGCCTTCCTCCCCATCACTTACATCTGGCATTTCTCCCCTTGCTATCTCTCCCCAGCTCCCCACCCCCCACCGTCCCTCCCCTATTTCCCCCCAACTGACCCCAGTGTGTATTGCTCCCCTCCCTGTGTCCATGTGTTCTCATTGTTCAACGCCCACCTATGAGTGAGAACATGCGGTGTTTGATCTTCTGCTCTTTTGTGAGTTTGCTGAGAATGATGGTTTCCAGGTTCATCCATGTCCCTACAAAGGACACAAACTCATCGTTTTTGATGGCTGCATAGTATTCCATGGTGCATATGTGCCACATTTTCCCTGTCCAGTTTATCATCGATGGGCATTTGGGTTGGTTCCAGGTCTTTGCTATTGTAAACAGTGCTGCAATGAACATTCGTGTGCACGTGTCCTTATAGCAGAACGATTTATAATCCTTTGGATATATACCCAGTAATGGGATTGCTGGGTCAAATGGAAGTTCTATTTCTAGGTCCTTGAGGAATCGCCACACTGTCTTCCACAATGGTTGAACTAATTTACACTCCCACCAACAGTGTAAAAGTGTTCCTATTTCTCCACATCCTCTCCAGCATCTGTTGTCTTCAGATTTTTTAATGATCACCATTCTAACTGGCGTGAGATGGTATCTCAATGTAGTTTTGATTTGCATTTCTCTGATGACCAGTGATGATGAGCATTTTTTCATATGTTTGTTGGCCTCATGAATGTCTTCTTTTGTAAAGAATCTGTTCATATCCTTTGCCCACTTTTGAATGGGCTTGTTAGTTTTTTTCTTGTAAATCTGTTTTAGTTCTTTGTAAATTCTGGATATCAGCCCTTTGTCAGATAGGTAAACAGCAAAAATTTTTTCCCATTCTGTTGGTTGCCGATTCACTCTAATGACTGTTTCTTTTGCTGTGCAGAAGCTGTGGAGTTTGATTAGGTCCCATTTTCTATGTTGGCTTTTGTTGTCAATGCTTTTGGTGTTTTGGTCATGAAGTCCCTGCCTATGCCTATGTCCTGAATGGTTTTGCCTAGATTTTCTTCTAGGGTTTTTATGGTGTTAGGAGCTAATTTTAGTGTAAGGTGTCAGGAAGGGGTCCAGTTTCTGCTTTCTGCACATGGCTAGCCAGCTTTCCCAACACCATTTATTGAACAGGGAGTCCTTTCCCCATTGCTTATTTTTGTCTGGCTTGTCAAAGATCAGATGGTTGTAGATATGCTGTGTTGCCTTCGAGACCTCTGTTCTGTTCCATTGGCCAAAAAAAAAAATATTAAAAAAAAATTTTTTTTTTTTGAGACGGAGTTTTGCTCTTGTTACCCAGGCTGGAGTGCAATGGCATAATCTCGGTTCACCGCAACCTCCGAGTCCTGGGTTCAGTCAATTCTCCTGCCTCAGCCTCCTGAGTAGCTGGAACTATAGGCACGTGCTACCATGTCCAGCTGATTTTTTGTATTTTTAGTAGAGACGGGGTTTCACCATGTTGACCAGGATGGTCTCGATCTCTTGACCTTGTGATCTCCACCTCGGCCTCCCAAAGTACTGGGATTACAGGCGTGAGCCACCGCGCCCGGCCTAAAAAAATTTTTTTTTTGAGATGGAGTCTCACTCTGTCACCCAGGCTGGGGTGCAGTGGTGCAATCACAGCTCACTGCAGCCTTGGCCTCCCAGGATCAAGCGATCTTCCTGCTCAGCCTTTCAAGTAGCTGTACTACAGGCACATGCCACCATGCCTGCCTAATTTTTGTATTTGTGTATTGGTGGGGTTTTGCCATGTTGCCCAGGCTGATCTCAAGCTCCTGGACTCAAGTGATCTGCCTATCTTGGCCTCCCAAAGTGCTGGAATTGCAGGCATGAGCAACTGTGCCCGGACCTCCTTTTTTTGCTGTTGTTTTGAGACAGGGTCTCACTCTGTCACCGAGGCTGAAGTGCAGTGGTGCAGTCTCGGTTCTCTGCAGGCTCAACCTCCTGGGCTCAAGTGATTCTTCCACTTTAGCTTCCCGAGTAGCTGGGACTACAGATGCATGCCACCACGCCCAGCTAATTTTTAAATTTTATGTAGAGATGGGATTTCCCTATGTTGCCCATGCTGGTCTCAAACACCTGGGCCCAAGCACTTCGCCCACCTCAGTCTCCCAAAGTGCTAGGATTATAGGCGTGAGCTACCACGCCCAGCCTGTGTGAACATCTTTTATCAGCTTCCTGCTGCACTTGGAATAGAATAAAAGGTCCTGGCCAGGCTACGTTGGAGCTGGCCCCTGCCCACCTTCCTGACCTTATCTCCTACCAATCTCCTTGCCCTCATTACTTCCTTCAATTCACCCTGAGGACATGAGCTTTTTTTAATGGCCTTTGCACTTGCTTTTTCTTTTGTCTGGAACTCTCTGCCTGCCGGTCTCCACCTGGCCATCCCCTTCTTACTCAGGTCTTCCTTAAAAGTGTGCCCGCAGTGAGGACTTGCTGTCCACCAGGTCCAGCTAGCCTCAGTGGCTTCCTATCACGGCGCCCTATTCGTCACGCTGCGTGTGCTCCTGCTATCACAGCCTGGCCCTCATCACTGTCTGCCATAATCGTATTCGTGTATTTGTTTATTTATTGTCCATTTTTCCCTCTAGAATGTAATGAGGATAGAACTGCATGAGGATAAAGCTTGTCTTGTTCATCACACTAGTGCCTAGAGCCGTGAGTGTTTGGCAATAGTAGGGATGTAGATCAGGTGTGGTGGCTCATGCCTATAATCTCAGCACTTTGGGAGGCTGAGGCAGGTGGATCACCTGAGGTCAGGAGTTCAAGACCAGCCTGGCCAACATGGTGAAACCCCGTCTCTACTAAAAATACAAAACTTAGCCAAGCGTGGTAGCGCCTGCCTGTAACTCCAGCTACTTGGGAGGCTGAGGCAGGAGGATCACTTGAACCTGGGAGGCAGAGGTTGCAGTGAGCTGAGATCACACCATTGTACTCCAGCCTGGGAGACAGAGCGAGACTCCTTCTCAAAAAAGAAAAAAACAAAAAAGGCCGGGCAGGGTGGCTCACACCTGTAATCCCAGTGCTTTGGGAGGCCAAGGCAGGTGAATCACCTGAGGTTGGGAGTTTGAGACCAGCCTGACCAACATGGAGAAACCCCGTCTCTACTAAAAATACAAAATTAGCCAGGCGTGGTGGTACATGCCTGTAATCCCAGTTACTCAGGAGGCTGAGGCAGGGGAATCACTTGAACCCTGGAGGCGGAGGTTGCGGTAAACCAAGATAGCATCATTGCACTCTGGCCTAGGTAACAAGAACAAAACTCTGTCTCAAAAAAAAAAAGTAGAGATGTAATAAACAGTGATTGAGTGAATGGAGGCATGGGTTGAATTGATTAGAACAAAGAATTCTCATGAAACAAAGGAGTGGGGTAGGGAGACATATTTGAAAGGATTAGGGCAAGACTGAGGAGGGCCTCAGATGGTAGCCTAAAGCCTCTGTTTTCTGTGGGCAGTAGAGAGCTGCTGAAAGTTGTTGATTTCCTAAAAGCAAGGTTTGTTTAATATTAGTGTATAGGATGGATTAAAGAAGTGCCTAGAGGTAGCCAGTTAGGAGAGTTAGGAGACTATTGGAAATCTATAGGCTGGGCATGGTGGCTCATGCCTGTAATCCCAGCACTTTGGGAGGCTGAGGCAGGAGGATTGCTTGAGGCCAGGAGTTCGAGACCAGCCTGGGCAACATAAAACCCCATCTCTATGAAAAAATACAAAATTTAGCTGGGTGTGGTGGCATGCCTATTGTCCCGGCTACTGGGGAGGCTGAAGTGGGGCGATCACTTGAGCCCGGGAAGCGGAGGTTGCAGTGAGCTGAGATCATGCTATGTACTCTAGCCTGGGTGACAGAATGAAACCCTGTCTTTAAAAAAAAAAAATCCAGCCAACTGGAGAATGATTTATTTTTAAACTAAATAAATTGCCTGCTTTGACCATAGAACAACAATGATAGCGACTCACGCTTGCATAGAACTTACTGTGTGTTTTTGTTTGAGTGTCCGATTAGACCAGCTGGAATGCCTCCCAGTGGTGGCGGGGTCTGAACTGAAATGAAATCGGGTGGTACCAAGGTATCAGCTTGTCCTTATTCTGAAATTATGGTTTGTGGGTAACATCATTTGAGTCAGTCTTTAAAAGGTTAATGGGCTGGGCATGGTAGCGAATGCCTATAATCACAGCACTTTGGGAGGCCAAGGCAGGGTAGATCACTTGAGGTCAGGAGTTCGAGACCAGCCTGGCCAACATGGTGAAACCCCATCTCTACAAAAAATACAAAAATTGCCCAGGCGTGGTGGCACACTCCTGTAGTCCCAGCTACTTGGGAGGCTGAGGAAAGAGAACTGCTTGAACCCAGGAAGTGGAGGTTGTAACTTGCTGAGATCGCACCACTGCAATCCAGCCTGGGTGTCAGAGCAAGAATCTGTCTCAAAAAAAAAAAAAAAAAAAGGTGGGGCGGGGGTGGTGGTGGTGGTGGTGGTGGTAATCAGGTCATAGGATTTAAGAATTTAAAGTCTTAGCTCCAGAAGAGACTCAGGCCAAGTCTTTTCATTTTAGAGATAAGGAAAAATGAGATTAGTGAAAGGAAGTGACTTGCCCGAGGCCAAAAGCGTTTCCTCTGTTTTCCAGAGATATTTTTTCTCTGAGTTAGGTTTCTTCATCTGGAAAATACAGAGTCAAATCCTTCTGCACAGGGCCAAATTAATATTATTATTTTATTTTAATATTATATTTTTAGACACAGCGTCTTGCTCTGTCGCCCAGGCTGGAGTGCAGAGGTGTGATTATAGCTCACTGCAGCCTCGAACTCCTGGGCTCAAGTGCTCCATCTGCCTCAGCCTCCCAAGTAGCTAGATTACCTGCCATCCCACCCGGCAGGATCAAATAAATGTTATGAATAGCCTTTGTAAATATTGTGACACTCGTGTTAACCAAAACTGTAAAATGAGGGGCTCCCATGAAATTTTATTATTATTTGGCCATAGCTGCAAGCTTGGCTTTAGCTCAGGCCCAGATTCATTATTTCAGCAAACTTATTGCCTACGAATGCAAGTCTTGTTCTCAGCACTGGAGATTCTACAGTGAATCCAGCGTTCACAAGCCCTATCCTAACAGTGCTTTCATGCTCCTGAAATGTGTGTGTGTGTGTGTGTGTGTGTGTGTGTGTGTGTTCTGTGATGATACGTGCTATGGAGAAAAATCATGCAGGAAAGAGGAACAGGGACTTCCAGAGGCAGGGGAGGGGCTGGAATTGTAAATAGGGGGGCCCAGGAGGGACTCTCAGAAAAAGTGACCCAGATTCTGGGCTGCACCTTAGCACAGTAAAGGGGGACACTTTTTTTTTTTGAGACAGAGTTTGGCTCTTGTTGCCCAGGCTGGAGTGTGCAATGGCGCGATCTCGGCTCACTGCAACCTTCGCCTCCCGGGTTCAAGCGATTCTCCTGCCTCAGCCTTCCGAGTAGCTGGGATTACAGGCATGCACCACTATGCGCGGCTAATTTTGTATTTTTAGTAGAGACGGAATTTCTCCATGTTGGTCAGGCTGGTCTCAAACTCCCGACCTCAGGCGATCGGCCTGCCTCAGCCTCCCAAAGTGCTGGGATTACAGGCATGAGTCATGGCACACAGTAGGGAACACTATATTTGTTCTTGGGTAGCAGAGTCTTGAAGGAAGGCTGACTTTGCTAGGATTCAGGATGAAGACCGTTGACACTGGCTTGGAGCAGGGGCTACAGAAATGAAACCTTCCCCATCAGCACTCTTCTAGACCATCAGATGTAAATTTCTGCTTCCTTCTTGAAAACCAAACCCAAGCCAAAGACTTCAGAGGATAGCAGAAGTAATTTGCACTAAAGACTCATCTTCAAGTCTTCTTTGGGAAGGGGCAGGGACTGACACTGGTCGATTCCTACTGTATGCCAAATACAGTGCTAGCCTCCTCCATCTGCTGTCCCATTGTATCCTCCAGGCAGCCCTGCAAGGGGGTATTATTGTTCCCATTATGGAGATGAGGCAACTGAGGCTCAGAGTGCCCATGTGACTTGCCCACCTCGACACAGCTGGTAAATGATAGACCAGAGATTCAAACACCGGGCCGGTTGGCCTGGCACCATACCCTGTGCTCTCTCTGTGGCATCACAGCCTCTTCCACAGATAGAGAGCTGGAGTGGTTTTGAAAGCCACTAGTGAAACCTTTCCCAAAAGGCGATTTAGAAATTGTGTAATTCAACTCCTTCGTTTCACAACCCAAATGAGATAAAAGTGTGAATGCCTGCCTAAACGCCTTATAAGCATACAATGAATGTTCATTTTCTGTCTGCAGATTAGAGAGGAGGTTGCTTGCCTGAGATCGCACAGCAGGTTAGCTGCAAAGCTTGTACTCAAAGGCAGCTTCTGGACCTCCAGATCCCTCTGTCCTAGATTCACTAACGTCGGAGCCACTTCAGGTTTAATGGTCAAAGGCTGTATTGTCAATGACAAAGAGGAAGAGGAGGGACTGTCAGGCTACAGAGGGGCAGATGCCCCCTTCTCAAGACCCCATGGTCAGGAGGGGAACAAGAAGAAAGTGGGAAGCTCTGCCCCACTCCTCCCCATCCCCAGATGGGGAGGGATAGAGAGGCAAGAGAAAACCTCTCTAGATGGCTTTTGTTCACATTTGCAGCCAAGTGGTATTTATTCAGCACCGCTGGGTGCTAGACACCAAAGATCAAGAACTTCGTGCAGGAGCAAAACTCATCTCAGCCCCGGGTGCTGGCAGGTTAGTTAGTGGGAGGAACAGATGAGCAAATAGATTGTGAAACCTACCACTGGGGTCAACAGAAGGATGAGTGATGTGTTCAAGGTTGCAGGACTAGCAGGTGATTCCTGTGATGTCTTCACACCATTGTTTCTGGCAGAAATTGCCTAAAACATATTCACTCCATCGGTGAGCTGTGATCATGTAAGGTTTCTATAAAAATGATGATTATGGCCAGGCAAGGTGGCTCATGCCCGTAATCCCAGCACTTTGGGAGGCTGAGGAGGGAAAATAGCTTGATCCCAGAAGTTTGAGACCAGCCTGGGCAACATAGTGACACTTCATCTCTACAAAAAAGAAAAAGATTACCTGGGTGTGATGGCGTGAGCACACCTGTGGTCCCAGCTACTTGGGAGGCTGAGGTCACTTGAGCTAGGAAGATTGAGGCTGCAGTGAGCCATGATTACACGATAGCACTCCAGCCTGGGTGACAGAGAAAGACCCTGTCTCAACAGAAAAATCACTTTTTTGAAAAAAGATAATAATAAGGAAATAGTGGGGGATGGGTAGGGGGATGGGGCCAATAACAGGGAGCAGCTGAAAACTAATGGGGGTTGCTGGGCTAGGCGCAGTGGCTCAGCCTGTAATCCCAGCATTTTGGGAGGCTGGGGCAGGTGGAACACTTGAGGTCAGGAGTTCGAGACCAGCCTGGCCAACATGGTGAAACCCCCGTCTCTACTCAAAATACAAAAATTAGCCTGTCATTGGTGGCACATACCTGTAATCCCAGCTGTTCAGGAGGCTGAGGCAGGAGACTCACTTGAACCTGGGAGGCAGAGGTTTCAGTGAGCCGAGATCCACACACACACACACACACACACACACACACACACACACGAGTCTGCTGAAATCTCACTTAAGCTGCACAGACACCCATCTGTTACAGTGAATTTGCTTTTCCAAGTTCTTTGCTTTAAGAGGCAAGGTGGTGGTGGTACTGAGAGCTGGTGTGGGGCTGGCTGTCTAGGCTCCTCATTCACTGGGGTAACCTTCATAACAGTGATAATGGCAATTGTAATGTGAGGGAAGAGACAGCGAGGGAGAAGGGGCCGGCTAAGGCTGGGGGAGGGCCAAGTCTGGAAAAGGCGTGGTTTGCATTTCGTTTTCCCAGCAACCAATCAGATCACTCCATTATCCTTCCTTTTTCACAGATGAAAAGACAGAGGTTCAGACAACTCCAAGGCCACGCAGCTGGTGAAAATTCTCATTTAAAGCCATGTAGGCTTTATTTCTCCATCTGTTTGGGGGAGGCGGGTTGTGACACCGGGACTCAATTCCCGCTCTTTTAATGAGAAAATGCCACGTGGGGGAGGTGGGGAGGGTGGGAGGAGTCCCGACGATTTCCGTTTCTAGGACTGAAGCCTCCCTACTTTTGGAGCTGCCTCGCTTTGTTTGGGAAAGTCACGGGGAGGGCCTTTCTGAGAACAGGAGGCAAATCCCCGCCCGTTGTCTTTGGGGACGAGGGTCGGGTCACCCCAAACTCCTCGCAGATGTAGCGGACTGCGCTAGGAGTTCTCTTTGGTGATGTGAATTGGGTGTCTTTTCAGACCTTCACCCTTGGGGAGTCGGGGAGAAATAGTATTCCTGGAGAGAGATTCCAAGTATTCACTCACTCACTCATTCCGTTGTGTCCGAAGTTCTACTAGGCTTTGGGAAGGCACTGGTGAGTTACCCGCAGCTGAATCTTGGAGGAATTGAAATAGCCGCACAGTAGCCCAGAATAGGGCCGCTAGCAGGATTGGAACTGACAGTTGAACCTGTGAAGCCACCTGGGGTCTTGATGTCATGGTAGTGCCCTCATGGAGTTAAAACATTTCAGAAGAATAAAGGGCTGTAAATCATATTGATATTTGATATTTTAAAATCAGAAAGATCAAGTAGGAGATAGAAATTTACAGTTAGGGAATGCAGCTTAGAGAGGTGGTTGGCTGGTTATCTGTTGCATTTATATGTTAAATTTGAATTTAATGCCCTTAGGTGGGGGTTGCAAACTTCCTTGGGTGTCACCACAGTCTGTTAATTCACATACAGTATTTATTGGCCATCTGCCTCAAAAAAAAATGGTGAATAAATTGACATTCATTTCCATTTATTCCACATAGATGTATGTACACACACACACACACACGCACACACACACATACACACACATATAGTTGTTTTGTTTTTCTGGGGCTCAAGTGATTATCCCACCTTGGACTCCCGAATAGCAGAAACTACAAGTCTGTGTAACCACACAGGCTTTTTTTTTTTTTTTTTACAGCAGGGTTTCACTCAGTCACCCAGGCTGGAGTGCAGTAGCACAATCTTGGCTCACTGCGACTTCCGCTTCCTGGGTTCAAGCAATTCTCCTGGCTCAGCCTCCTGAACAGCTGGGACTATAGGTGTGCACCACCATGCCTAATTAATTTTTGGATTTCTTTGGTAGAAACAGGGTTTTGCCATGTTGGCTAGGCTGTGGGTTTTTTGTTTGTTTGTTTGTTTTGTTTTGCTTTTTGAGATGGAGTCTTGCTCTGTTGCCCAGGCTGGAGTGCAGTGACACCATCTCGATTCACTGCAACCTCTGCCTCCTGAGTTCAAGCAATTCTCCTGCCTCGGCCTCCTGAATAGCTGGGACTACAGGTGCGTGCGATCACGCCCAGCTAATTTTTGTAATTTTAGTAGAGACAGAGCTTCACCATATTGGCCAGGCTAGTCTCAAACTCCTGACCTCAGGTGATCCACCCACCTTGACCTCCCACACTGCTGGGATTAGGTGTGAGCCACTGTGCCCAGCCTTTTTTAAGTGGAGACAGGTTTTCACTATCTTGCCCAGGCAGGTCTCACACTCCTGAGCTCCAGTGGTTCTCTTGCCTTAGTCTCCCGAAGTGGTGGGATTAAATGT
>NW_016107533.1:2855066-2864234 GCF_001604975.1 Cebus imitator
AAAAAAAAAAAAAAAAAAGTGTTGGCCATTGTAGGCTTCACTGAGAAGATGAATATTTAGTAAATACCTGAATTAGTTGAGAGAGCTGGCCATGTGGCTGTCTGGAGCAAAAGCATTCTAGGCAGAGAAAACAACAAATGTGGCAGCCAGGCGCGGTGGCTCATGCCTGTAGCCCAGTACTTTGGGAGGCCTAGGTGGGTGGATTACCTGAGGTCAGGAGTTTGAGACCAGCCTGGCCAACGTGGCAAAACTCGTCTCTACCAAAAATACAAATATTAAGGCCAGGCGGAGTGGCTCACACCTGTAATCCCAGCACTTTGGGAGGCTGAGGTGGGCAGATCATGAGGTCAAGAGATCCAGACCATCCTGGCCAACATGGTGAAAACTCGTTTCTACTAAAAACACAAACATTAGCTGGGCATGGTGGCACGCACCTGTAGTCCCAGCTATTTGGGAGGCTGAGGCAGGATGCTCGCTTGAACCTGGGAGGTGGAGGTTGCAGCGAGCCGAGAGATCACACCATTGCACTCCAGCCTGGGTGACAGAGGGAGACTCTGTCATTAAAAAAAAGAAGAAGAAGAAGAAAAGAAAAAAGGAAAAGCAAACAACAAATGCAAAGCCCTTGACATGAGACCAGGCCTGGTGTTTCAGAGAAACCCCATGGACATGCCGCATACTATTCTAAGCTTTCTCACTCCTAGGAAGGAAGTACTGTTATTTACCCATTTATAGATGGGCAAACTGTGGCCAGAGATGATAAGAAACTTGCTTTAGGAGGTAGCTGTTAAGGAAGGCAGAATTTGTGCTCTTAAATACTAAGCTATTAAATCATTAAAGAAATGATTTCATTAGCCTGGGTAGACCCAGGTACCAAACACTTATACCTCCAGCTCCCAGTGAACTTTCCAAGCCCTTAAGGAAAACCCTGGGTGTGGTTGTAGGGGAGGGAGTGACTCAGGCCTTGGCTGGCTTCCTGCTGAGTCACTGCTCCTGGGCCCAGGAGGGAGGCTCAATCCTCATCTCTTCACAGGGGCAGGTTCCTGCCTTTTTGGGGGGGATGCCTGGCGCCAGGCCTTAACCGCACACCATCGGTGGATGAATTTGTCTGACTTTCCCAACGCCTTCGTTGTGAAATTGTGGGTGGGCTCCATTTCCTAATGTGACTCTCTGGCCAGCAAGGGGGAACTTGCTGCCCAGACTAGCGATTCATTCTCCAAGCCATGCTGGATGAACAGGTTCTGCCCCTTAACAGGCTGGCTGTCTTCCATCTCAGCTGGACCAGCTGTGTGCTTGGCACACCCACAACGAAGTTGAGCAAGATGCCAGGGGAGCCACACGTATCACCCTGGGCCTCGTGATGCTCACTCTAGACACATTCACAAATACAGCAAGGAAGAAATGGGTAAGGACTGTGATGTGGATGCCAAGTGCCATGGCACCAAGTTTGTTAGTACTTCAAACCGAGACTCAGCCGGGCGTGATGGTGTGTGCCTGTAGTCCCAGCAACTTGGGAGGCTGAGGCAGGAGGATCGTTTGAGCCTTGGAGGCAGATGCTGCAGAGAGCTTTGAATGTGCCACTGCACTCCAGCCTGGGTGACAGAATGAGACTGTCTCTAAAAGCAACAAATAAGCTGGGAGCGGTGGCTCACGCCTATAATCCTAGCACTTTGGGAGGCTGAGGTGGGTGGATCATCTGAGGTCAGGAGTTCGAGACCAGCCTGGCTAACATGGTGAAACCCTGTCTCTAATAAAAATACAAAAAATTAGCTGGTGTGGTGGTGGGCACCTGAAATCCCAGCCACTTAGGAGGCTGAGGCAGGAGATCACTTGAACCTGGGAGGCGGAGGTTGCAGTGAGCCGAGATTGCTCCGTTGTACTCCAGCCTGGGTAACGAGAATGAAACTCCATCTCAAAAAAAGAAAAGAAAAGAAAACAAAAAACCAGAGATTCATGAACAATAATAATAGCTAACATATAGTGAGCATTTAAACCGTGCCCAGTGGTGTTATAAGCACTTAACATGTTTTATTTCATTTTTGTAACCCTCACAATACCTTATAAGGGAGGAACTTCCTATTTTGTAGATAAGAAAGCACAGAGATGTCACAGCTAGAAAAGGGCAGAAAGGACAGCAGGGACAAAATCCTGGAGTCAGGAAGGTCTGGGCTAGATTTAGGGAGCTGCAGGGAGCTGCCAGGAGCTGCGGTAATGGGCTGGAGGAGGAGCGGAGTTACAGTGAGAGACAAGGCTGGAGAGGACAGTAGGGCCAGATTCAGAGTTTGGTCTGGAGTTCAGGGTTGGTAGGGAGCCACTGAGGATTTTTGAGCATGACTTTCCTCAGTGCCTCAGCTGCATCTTTTTTTTTTTTTGAGATGAAGTTTAGCTCTTGTCCACGATGGGATGCAATGGCGCGATCTCAGTTCACTGCACCCTCCAGCTCCCAGGTTCAAGAGATTCTCCTGCCTCAGCCTCCCAGGTAGATGGGATTACAGGTGCTTGCCACCACACCTGGCTAACTTTTTGTATTTTGAGTAGAGATGGGTTTTCACCATGTTGGTCAGGCTGGTCTCCAACTCGTGACCTCAGGTGATCTGCCTGCCTCAGCTTCCCAAAGTGTTCACACCTGGGATTACAGGTGTGAGGCCCCACATCTGGCCAGAGCTGCATTTTTGTTGATTTGGTTTCAGGCCACCTTGGAAAACAAAGAGTGGGGATTAAACAAAAACAGTGGGAGGAACTCGGGCTCTTTGTGTGTTGACGAGGCCCTGTCTCTTGCTCACCCAGAATCTTCTGTATTTGTTGTGCTCCTGCTCCAGAATATCCTCGGATAAGAAATGTACGTTTCTGGAAACATTCTAACAGGTGTTGTCCATAGCTGGACCATCCTCTCCTTTGGAGCCACGCCCACCTCCCCTGATCCAACTCACTTTTCCAGGCTTTCATTCCTTGTTCTCCAATTCTAGTGAGCACATTAGTTGTGTCTGGCTAGCTAGCATTTCCACTTTTGCAAAACTTCTCCTCCTCATTCTTGTTACAAACTCTGGTGGCCGGGCGCAGTGGCTCATGCCTGTAATTCCAGCACTTTGGGAGGCTGAGGGGGCGGATCACTTGAGTTCAGGAGTTTGAGACCAGCCTGGCCAGCATGGCGAAACCCCATCTCTACTAAAAATGCAAAAATTGGCCGGACATGATGGTGCACGGCTGTAATCCCAGCTACTTGGGAAGCTGAGGCAGAATCACTCCAACCCTGGAGGTGGGTGTTGCAGTGAGCCGAGATTGTGCCAGTGCACTCTTACTTGGGTGACAAAGCGAGACTCAGTCTCAGAAAAACAAAACAAAAACAAGAGCTGGTGAGGTTGCCTCACAATACCTTCTTATGGTAGACACCATTAGTGACCTAGCCAATGCAGTCTCCCTCCTTCTTGGTTTAAGAAATACCAATTTTGCTGGGGATGGTGGCTCACGGCTGTCATCCCAGTACTCTGGGAGGCCAAGGCAAGAGAATTGCTTGAGCTCAGGAGTTTGAGACCAGCGGGGCAACGTGATGATACTCCATCATTGCAAAAAATACAAAAATTAGCTGGATGTGGTGGTGCACGCCTGTAGTCCCAGCTACTCGGGAGGCTGAGGTAGGAGGATTGCTTGAGCCTGGGAGGTTGAGGCTGCAGTGAGCTGAGATCATGCCACTACACTCTAGCCTGGGCGGCAGAGCAAGACCTATCTCAAAAAAAAAAAAAAAGAAAAAGAAAAAAGGAAAAGAAAAACACTAGTTCATTGAGGGTGACCACATGGCCAGCCCCAGGTGGTAGATTCTTACACGTCTAAGCCAATAATGACTCTGTTCCCCACTTTCCCAGTCCCCCTTGCAGCTTTGCTAATAACACCTAAGGGGAGGTCTACTTCGGAGCTTCTGAGTAAGCTTTCGATTTTTTTTTCTTTTTTTTACTTTAAGTTCTGGGCTACATGTGCAGATCATGCAGGATTGTTACATAGGTATACACATGCCATGGTGGTTTGCTGCCTCCATCGCCCTGTCACCTACATTATGTATTTCTCCTAATGTTATCCCTCCCCAATCTCCCCACCCCCTGCTATCCCTCCCCTAGCCCCCCACCCAGAAAACTTTTGATTTTTTTGACAAAAGGAAACATTTCCTGCTTCCTCCCTTGGGACAACCTCTCCTCCCTGTCCCAAACTTAAACATAGTCATGAGGGCTAGAACTCTATGCAACTGGAAGAGTATGACTTGAGGGTTGTCAGCAGCCATCATTTGCTGAAAGCCTCTTGCTGAGGGGCTGCTATGGGCAAACAGAGAGAGAAAAACAATAGACCAGAGAGAGAGAAAAGTTGAGGTCTTATTTGAATGTCTAGATCTATCCATGCCTAAAACCAGCATCATCCCTGAAATTCCAAGTGATGAAGCAATACAATGTCTTTCTTTTTCCCTCTTGGTTATTTGAGATGGATTTCCATTATTTGCAGCCAAAGGAGTCAGACCTATACTCCCTGAGCTCAGGTTTCCTGTCTTTTTTTTTTTTTTTTTCCCCAAAATGGAGTCTCGCTCTGTTGCCCAGGATGGAGTACAATGGCATGATCTCTGCTCATTACAACCTCTGCCTCCTGGGTTCAAGTGATTCTCCTGCCTCAGCCTCCTGAGTAGCTGGGATTATAGGCATGCACCACCATGCCTGGCTAATTTTTGTATATTCAGTAGAGATGGAGTTTCACCATGTTGGCCAGGCTGGTCTTTTTTTTTTTTTTTGAGACGGAGTTTCGCTCTTGTTACCCAGGCTGGAGTGCAATGGCCCGACCTCGGCTCACCGCAACCTCTGCCTCCTGGGTTCAGGCAATTCTCCTGCCTCAGCCTCCTGAGTAGCTGGGATTACAGGCATGCACCACCATGCCCAGCTAATTTTTTGTATTTTTAGTAGAGACGGGGTTTCACCATGTTGACCAGGATGGTCTTGATCTCTTGACCTTGTGATCCACCCGCCTCGGCCTCCCAAAGTGCTGGGATTACAGGCTTGAGCCACCACGCCCGGCCCAGGCTGGTCTTGAACTCCTGACCGCAAGTGATCCACCCACCTCGGTTTCCCAAAGAGCTGGGATTACAGGCATTTGCCACCGCGCCCAGCCTGGTTTCCTGTCTTTTTTTTTTTTTTTAAAGTATAAGCAAGTTTTATTAAGATGCTAGGGTGACTGTGCCAGGTCAGAGCCGCAGCAGGAATGCCAGGCAGGGAGATTGGGTGTGTGGGATGGGGGCGGGGCACAGGAGAGCTGAGGGAGGGGTCAGGGTGGGTGCTTGGTGAGGGGGAGGGCAAAGATGGTGTCAGTAGCTTCATTGGGGTTCAGAGTACTTCTGGGGTGTCAGCTCCTCCATCCCCTCAGGGGGCTCCTTGGGACTGTAAAAAGGACATGAAGAACTCTGTCACAGAGCAGCAGAAACTCTCCAACTCTTTCCAGAGGGTCTGCACTGCATGGACCAGGGCCTCCACGTTCTCCTTCACCCAGGCCACAACCATCTGCCACCAAGTCTGCAGCCACTGCAGTGTGGCCTGGAACCATCTCCTGACCTTGTCACAAAAGCGCTCCTTGTGCTCCTTGATTTCAGGATCCTCAACTTCTAGGACAGGGAGTCTGTTGCCTCTGCACCATAATTAATCTCCTTCTTTCTCAAGTGGAGGAGTGAGCTCCAGGTGCTGTCTCTGATACTGAGCCGCCACAGTGTCCAGACACCACACTTTGACGTTGTCTTCCAGCTCTTTCATGCTCGACTTCACCTTTCCTGTTTTGATTCTCAATTTTCCATCACATCAGCAAATTTTTCAAAGGGCTGACACAGTTGGGCCTTCTGATTCTTATTGTTATCAGAGTGGACCTTGGCGAAACACATGGTGGCCAAGAGTTCCAGGAGCCAGGGCCTGCTTCAGGGGCCCAGACTCCCTACCCAGGATGACCCAGCTCCACTGAGACAGTTGCCTTCTCCACCCTCTTTTTTTTTTTTTTGAGACGGAGTTCACTCCTGTTGCCCAGGCTGGAGTGCAGTGGCTCGATCTCGGCTCACTGCAACCTCTGCCTCCCAGCTTCAAGTGATTCTCCTGCCTCAGCCTCCTGAGTAGCTGGGATTACAGTGACTCTAGTAGGGCTCCAGTCTTCCTCTGCTTGTGACACCTGGTGGCTTTGACTGACTGTTACAACGTGTGAGGGCTGCAGACGCACGTCCATCCACCCGCCTGCTCTTATCCTCAGCAATTCTGCCCCTGAGGATAACTCCACTCTATCGTCTTGTTCAAAAAGTGTCTCAAGGGAATGAGGAATGAAGAAACCTAGGATGTCACCACATACCAAGGCCACTTCAACTCCACCATGTCCTCAGGATGCCTTTGCAACACTATTATTTGAGAAACACTGGGGTTAAGACATGGAAGTCAAAGAAAAGCAAGCAGAGTAGTCAGGGGTGGAGCGGCATGGGGTTTGTCTGATTTTGGAAGGACTTTAGCGATCTCTCCCTTGTTTCTTCATTCATGCAACACATTTTTGTTGAGTACCTATTTGTTTTTTTCATTTTTAATTGAGATGGAGTTTCTCTCCTTCTGCCCAGGCTGGAGTGCAGTGGCATGATTTTGGCTCACTACAACCTCTGCCTCTGGATTCAAGTGATTCTCCTGTGTCAGCCTCCCAAGTAGCTGGGATTACAGGCGCACGCCACCACGCCCCAGCTAATTTTGTATTTTTGGTAAGGACAAGGTTTGACCATCTTGGACAGGCTGGTCTTGAACTCCTGGCCTCATGATCCACCCGCCTTGGCCTCCCAAAGTGCTGGGATTACAGGTGTGAGCCACGGTGCCTACCTGATTCCTTTCTTGAAATGTGTGATTTTAGACAAATTTCTAAATCTCTCTGGGTCTGTTTCCTTTGGGTTGCGATGAGCATTGTATGAAGATAATAAGACCACCTAACATTTATCTTCTGGTTCTGAGCTAAGTTCTATACATGTATCAACTCATTAAACCTCATTTAATCCTCACAACAACTGGGGAAACTGAGGCATAGGAAGATTAAAATACCTTGCTGGGCAGTTGCAGAGCCTGACTTTGAACGTTGGGCTCTGGAGTCTTTGCTCGCAGCCAGATTATTTACTGACATCCCCATTGATAAAGGGGGGATGCCTCACTCATGTGATACTGTTCATCTGTCTCTACTGAGAGATGATGGTGAAGTGGTAAAATGAATGGGTTATGAAGCTGGGCTGCCATGTTTCAAATTCTAGGCTTATCCTTCAAAATGTGTAACCTGATTATTATGAGCAAGTTATGTAACTTCTACACTCATGTCTTAACTTTCTCTTGTGTAAAGTGGAGCTGATAATAATATTCCTAGGGTTTAGGGGAGGATTGAGTGAGTTAATATGATAAACTTAGGATCGTATCTGGTCCATAATAAGTGCTCAATAAACGCTGCCTACTGTTAACTTTTGAGTCTTGTCATTTAGGGAGGCCTCTCCTCCGAATCTTTTTTTTTTTTTTTTTGAGATGGAGTTTCGCTCTTTGTTGCCCAGGCTGGAGTGCAGTGGCACAATCTCAGCTCACTGCAACCTCTGCCTCCTGGGTTCAAGTGATTCTCCTGTCTCAGCCTCCCAAGTAGCTGGGATTACAGGTGCCTGCAACCATACCCTGCTACATTTTTGTATTTTTAGTAGAGATGGGGTTTCACAATGTTGGCCAGGCTGGTCTGGAACTCCTCACCTCAAGTAATCTGCCCTCCTTGGCCTCCCGAAGTGTTGAGATTACAGGCGTGAGCCACCACGCCCAGCTGCCTCTCCTCCTAATCTTAATTATGTTTTCTTTCCCTGTAATTCACTCTCATAGCGCTTAGGACAATTTGCAATCGTATATAAGAGTAACTATCTCATGGGGTTATTATGGTGGATAAATAAGATATGAGCAAAGCATGAATTTTGTGTATGTTTGGCTCTTGACATATGTGAATTGTTATTTTTGTTATTATTATTTACACTGAATTCCTTCCTGGGTCAAAAATCACTGACATGTCTACATTACTGGCAATTTCACCAAATCTAAGGCACCATTAATTGTAACCCACACCCTTACTGCTGCGTTTCTAAGAAATAGAAAAACCGTGACACAAAACTTTCCTGTCACTTAGAATTTTCATTTTATGCATGTTAAAAGAGCTATTTTAAGTCTTATATAGACATAGTTTTTTTTTTTTTTTTTTGAGATGGAGTCTTGCTCTTGTCCCTCAGAATGGGGTGCAATGGCACAATCTCGGCTCACTGCAACCTCCACTTCCCAGGTTCAAGTGATTCTCCTGCCTCAGCCTCCCAAGTAGCTGGGATTACAGGTGGGCGCCACCATGCCTGGCTGATTTTTGTATTTTTAGTAGAAATGGCGTTTCACCATGTTGGCCAGGCTGGTCTTGAACTCCTGACCCCGTGATTTGCCCGCCTTGGCCTCCCAAAGTTATGTGATTACAGGCATGGGCCTCCACACCCAGCAAGACATAGATTTTTATCATCTATCAAGCTGTTTGTTTCCTTAAAGTATATAATAATTTTTCATTTTAGTGCCGAATCAGTGTGGACTGTTTTTGAAGACAGTGTAAGTGGCGATTAAACTCAATACCTATAGTGCTAACAGTGCACCTAGCTTAAGGGAAAGGATGGCAAGAGGAAGAGCTGTGACCAGCCCTGTGCATGCGTGGGCAATGACTGTGGTCTGGCTGTCAGCAACTTGTCAGTAATTTGAGATGCCACTGATTGCACATCAGTTTACACATTGGTGTAAAAATGTGAAACAAAACAAAACAAAACAAAACAGTGTTACAAACTGATGACATATAATATTAAAGTGTGACTCTCCCCCCTAACAGTTGTATGGGTCCCTATATGGTTTTCCCAAAGCCACCATGGTTTAAATCAAACCTATTAGGTTTTCTTATTTATTTATTTATTTACTTGCTAAGGAGACACAGCCTCGCTCTGTCATCCAGGCTGGAGTGCAGTGATGCGTTCTCTACTCACTGCAACCTCTGCCTCCTAGGTTCAAGCGATTCTCCTGCCTCAGGTGATCCACCTGCTTGGGCCTCCCAAAGTGCTGGCATTACAGGCGTGAGCTACTGCACCTGGCTAAAATGCTATTTTTTTTT
>NW_016107533.1:2864661-2866847 GCF_001604975.1 Cebus imitator
TCTTTTTGAGACAGGGTCTCACTCTCAGGCTGGAGTGCAGTGGTGCAATCATACATAGGTCACTGCAGCCTCAGCCTCAAACTCCTGGTCTCAAGTGATCCTCCCAGCTCAGCCTCCTGAACAGCTAGGACTATATGTGAATGCCACCATGCCCTACTAATTTTAAAAACTCTTTTGTAGAGATAGGGACTTGTTATCCAGGATGGTCTTGAACTCCTGGCCTCAAGTGATCCTCCTGCTGTGGCCTTTCAAACTGCTGGGATTATAGGCATAAGCCACTGCACCCAGCCTCCATTTTTTTTTTTTTTTTGAGACAGGATCTGACTCTGTCACTCAGCCTGAAGTGCAGTGGTGTGATCATGGCTCACTACAGCCTTGACCTCCCTGGGCCCAGGTGATTCTCCCACCTCAGCCTCCCAAGTAGCTGGGAGTACAGACTCGTACTACCACACGTGACTAATTTTTGTATTTTTTTGTAGAGACAGGGTCTCACTATGTTGCCCAGTCTGGTCTTGAACTCCTGGGTTCAAGTAGTCCTGTCTCAGCCTCCCAAAGTGGTAGGATTACAGGCGTAAGCCACTGTGCCCAACTCATCAATTTTTTTTTTTTTTCAGACAGAGTCTTGCTCTGTTGCCCAGGCTGGAGTGTAGTGGTGTCAGGTCAGCTCATGTTAACCTCCACCTTTCAGGCTCAAGCTATCTTCAACCTCAGCCTCCAGAGCAGCTGGGACTACAGGTGTGCATCACCATACCTGGCTATTTGCTTTTTTTTTTCAGTAGAGATGGGGTTTTGCCATATTGCTCAGCCTGATCTTGAACTCCTGGGCTTGAGCAGTCCACCTGCCTAGGCCTCCCAAAGTTCTGGAATTACAGGTGTGAGCCACTACACCCGACCATGCTGGCTTTTAATACATACTGCCAAACTTCCTCAAGAAACACTGGATTCGTTTCCATTCCCATCTGGCTCACAGCGTGTGAGCCTCCTGTGCCCCTCCCACCACTGTCCTTAAGAGCCAGCTCCAGGCAGCCTCTGTAGGGAGATGTCCAGCAGTGTGTCCTCGTCTATTTCCTGCTCACTCTCCCCCTCCTTCACTCTCATTGGCTACACACCTTGTCTTTCAGTGTCAGCCCTGGCCCTTCAGTCTGGCAGCCTTTGGTGCTGCCCATCTCTGGCTCCTTGACTCCAGCTTCCCGCCTTCTCTGAGCAGGCCTTTGGTTTTGAGGTTCCCTGCAGAATTTCCTGCCATTTACCATGGCGCCACGCAGTGCTTCCCACAGGATCAACTATCCCAAGTAGATGCCTTAGACAATCAGAGGGCAAGAAGCAGGCTGGAGTCTGGGACTTCATGGCTTGCAGGCAGGTTTTTATCTTTCTTCTGCTTTTCTGTCCAATTTCTTTTTCTTTTCTTTTCTTTTTTCTTTTCTTTTCTTCTTTTCTCTTTTCTTTTCTTTCTTTTTTTGAGATGGAGTCTCACTCTGTTACCCAGGCTGGAGTGCAGTGGTGCGATCTTGACTTACTGCAACCTCTACCTCCCAGGTTCAAGCAATTCTCCTGCCTCAGCCTCCGGAGTAGCTGGGACTACAGGTATTCGCCACTATGCAGGGCTAATTTTTTTGGTATTTTTAGTAGAGATGGGGTTTTACCATGTTGGCCAGGCTGGTCTTGAACTCCTGACCTCGTGATCTGCCAGCCTTGGCCTCCCAAAGTGCTGGGATTATAGGTGTGAGCCACTGCACCCAGCCTCTGTCCAATTTCATCAGTACTCTCAGGAACCAATCAGGGGATCTTCCTTGATCTACGCAGGAGGCCTAGCCACAGCTGAAATGGAATCTTAGCCCTTGGCCCAAGTCCTTCTAGGGCTGCAGGGATATCCCTTGGCTTCTAAGGATTAGTGTGGAGTTGAGCAGGCATGCATTTGGATGGTAGGAAGAGGGGGATCAATGGTCCAATGGAAAGGGCATTCTGTTCTGAAAGTCTGGACACCGGGCTGGAACCCTGATTCTGCATGTTCTGTGTCACCATAGCAGATAACCTTTGGGGCATCTGCCCAGCTCAATGCTACCCTCGACTGTGCATCTGCTTTCCAGTGGGGGTGCTCTTTGGTAGCCTTTTAAAGTTTTTATTTCATTTTTACCTGCAGCTCCAGCTTAAAGGAGGTGGGCACCACCCCAACCTTTTTTTTTTTT
>NW_016107533.1:2867732-2873892 GCF_001604975.1 Cebus imitator
AGAGACGGGGTTTCACCATGTTGACCAGGATGGTCTCGATCTCTTGACCTCGTGATCCACCTGCCTCGGCCTCCCAAAGTGCTGGGATTACAGGCGTGAGCCACCGCGCCCGGCCCCAGTTTTTTGTATTTTTAGTAGAGACGGGGTTTCGCCATGTTGCCCAGGCTGGTCTCAAACTCCTGACCTCAAGTGATCCACCTGCCTCAGCCTCCCAAAGTGCTGGGATTACAGGTATGAGCCACTATGCCTGGCCTGGGAACTGGGATTTGAAATGGACTAGGAGTCACTGTAAGAATATGAACTAGAGGTCAGGGAAACTAGTGAGAAAATCACAGAGATGCAGATAAGAGTGGCCTGCTAGAGAGAACTGAGAAGCAGGTGTGTGGAGAGAAAGAGAAACAGCTGGCCTGGGCTCTTGGTGGTTTTCCAGTTATTGGTTTCAGGCCTTCGGGAGTCCCTGCTGTGTCCCTGCCCTGGCTGGGGGAGGTCTATGAGACACTCCAGAGACCTCATAATAAAGCCCCTTTTTTTGCTTAAGCTGCTTCTGTAACCTGCGCACAAGCAACACAAATCTTAAGGTGGTAAATAGGGCTAAATATTAATCTTTTTTAGGGGGGACTGAGTCTCGCTGTGTCTCCTAGGCTGGAGTGCAATGGCATGATCTCAGCTCACTGCAACCTCTGCCCCCTGGTTCAAGTGATTCTCGTGCCTCATCCTCCTGAGTAGCTGGGACTACAGGCATGCACCACCACGCCTGGCTAATTTTTATATTTTTTGGTAGAGGGAGTGTTTTACCATGTTGGCCAGGCTGGTCTCAAACTCTTGACCTCAGGTGATCCGCCTGCCTTGGCTTTTGCATCTGTAAAATGTTGTTAGGTCATTCTTGCACTGCTACAAAGGAATACCTGAGATGGGGTAATTTACAAAAACTGATATTTAATTGGCTGAGGGTTCTGCATTCTATTCAGGAAGCATAGTGCCCAGCATCTGCTCAGCTTCTGGGGAGGCCTTGGGCTGCTTATAATTGTGGTGGAAAGCAAAGCGGGAACCAGCGTCTCAAATGAGAGTGGGAACAAGAGACAGGGGAAGGGTGCTACAGGCTGTTTTTTTTTTTTTTTTTTTTTTTTGAGACAGAGTTTCACTATGTCTCCAGGCTGGAGTGCGGTGGTGCGATCTTGGCTCACTGCAACCTCTGTCTTCTGGGTTCAAGCGATTCTCCTGCCTCAGCCTCCCAAGTAGCTAGGACTACAGACGCACTCCACTACACTGGCTAACTTTTTTGTATTTTTAGTAGAGACAGGGTTTCACCATGTTGGCCAGGCTGGTCTCGAACTCCTGACCTCAAATGATCTGCCTGCTTCGGCCTCCCAAAGTTCTGGTATTACAGACATGAGCCACCGCTCCCAGCACTACATGCTTTTAAACCACCAGATCTCCTGAGAAATCATTCACTATTGTGAGGACGGCCCTCACGGACAGTGCTAAACTATTCATAAGAAATCTATACTTATGCTCCAACCACCTCCCGCCACGCCCACCTCCAACACTGGGGATTACATTTCAGCATGAGATTTGTCGGGGACAAATATCCAAACTATATCAGATGGGAGCAGTGACAGTGCCTGTTTCTCAGGGTGGGTGAGATGCCAAATGTATTAATGTTTGTAGGGCCGCAAGCTGATGCTCATCCTGATTCATCAGAGCCTGTGCCCGACTGCCTAAAATATTTTGAGTATTACCCCTGATCATATGTGAAAGAACTTTATAAATTTTAACATGGTATAAAATTGTGTTTTTTGTGTGTGTGTTCATGTCTATACTTACATAGACAGCAGCCCCTGCTTATCCATGAGGGACACGTTCCAAGACTCCTATGGATACATGAAGCAGTGGATAGTACCAAACTCCATATACACTATGGTTTTTGTTTTTGTTTTGAGACTGGGTTTTGCTCTGTCTCAGGTTGGAGTACAGTGGTATGATCAGTGCTTGGTCCACTGCAGCCTCAACCTCCCGGGCTCAGGTGATCCTCCCACCTCAGCCTCCTGAGTAGCTGGGACTACAGGTGTGTGCCACCACACCCAGCTAGTTTTTTGTAGAGATCTTAGCTCTCTGCAACCTCTGCCTCCCCTGTTCCAGCAATTCTCCTGCCTCAGCATCCCGAGTAGCTGGGATTACAGGTGTGTACCACCATACCTGGTTGATTTTTGTAGTTTTAGTACAGACAGGGTTTCACCCTATTGGCCAGGCTGGTCTTGAACTCCTGACCTCAAGTGATCCATCCGCCTTGGCCTCCCAAAGTGTTGGGATTACAAGCGCGAGCCGCCGCACCTGGCCCTTGAAATGTCTTACTGTACTATACTTACCCTCCTTGTGATGAAGGGAGATGATGAGCTGCCTGTGTGATGAGATGATGTGAGGTGAATGAGGCAGGCATTGTGTTGCAGCGTTCAGCTACTCTTGACCCTCTGACAGCCAGAAGAAGGATCATTTGCTTCAGGTGATCCTGAAGCACTGACAATGTCCACGGTTGGATGTCAGGAGCACACGATGTGGATGCCTGATGCTGGGTAGCATATACAGTGTGGATATACTGAACTCAGGCAGGACAGAGTGGGATGGCAAGAGATTTCTTCACACTGCTCAAAACAGCGCAGTATTGAAAGCTCAGGAATAGTTGATTCCTAAGTTATTCCTGAATTTGTTCCTAAGTCATTCCTATTTGAGGGTGACTGTGGGTAACTGAATCCATGGAAAGTGCAACCATGGATACGGGAGGATGACTATATTCCATCTCCCATCCCCATCCTCATTCTGACTTTCCCTATACATTTTTCCAAGGCCTTACCCAAGTATTTATCCCTTTTTGGGCCTTTTTAAACCATCAGTAAATCAGGGGTTGAATACATGACCTCTAAAACTCTCTTCCAGCTGACAGCCGAAAGTCGAGTTGGTTGGCTAACACCTGGATATGGCCCAGGCATGCAGGAAGCATACCTACCTCTGGTTGGTGCTAAGGACCTAAGGCCGGGAAGCCGGGAACCAGGGATCGTCCCAGATAACAAACTCCAGGGTGAGTGGGGGAGTAGGGCAGGATCCCTTCACTGCTTTCCTTTATTTAGGTTTATAATTCTATAATGTGGATGTTTTACCCCAGGCATAATGATCCCCCAGGTTGGGCCTGGCCTGCTGGTTTGCGCCTGTAATCCCAGCACTTTGGGAGGCCAAGGTGGGTGGATTGCTTGAGCTCAGGAGTTGGAGATCACCATAGGGAACATGGTGAGACCTCCATCTCTGCTAAAAATACAAAACTTAGCCACGCATGGTAGGGCACCCCTGTAGTCCCAGCTACTTGGGAGACTGAGGTTAGAGAATTGCTTGAACCAGGAGGTGGAGGTTGCAGTGAGCTGAAATAGCGCCACTGCACTCCCGAGAGAGACTGTCTCAAACCCCTCCCCCACCACAAAAAGCAATTAAAATGATCCTCCAGGCCTGGCACTGTGGCTCACGCCTGTAATCCCTGCACTTTGGGAGGCCGAGGCAGGTGGATCACCTGAGATTAGAAGTTTGAGACCAGCCTGGTCAACATGATGAAACCCCGTCTCTACCAAAAATACAAAATGGCAGGCGCCTATAATCCCAGCTACTCAGGAGGATGAGACAGGAGAATTGCTTGAACTTGGGAGGTGGAGGTTGCAGTGAGCCGAGATTGTGCCACTGCACTCTAGCAAAACTCCCTCTCAAAAAAGAAAAAAAATCCTCCAGGTTGTCATTGAGTCAGTGGGAACCAGGACACCTGGGACGCCTGCTGTAGTCTCATCTACATGATTGGACAATGGCCAGGTTAGAACTAGGCCCAGGATCAGCCAAGCCCAGCTTGATTCCCCAGGTCCAGAAGCCCAAGGCAAAAATGCTTCACATTCTCTACATCTTTGGTGACTGCAAACTTCGAGACTTGGCTAAGTCAAGCATTCAAGCATATTGACATTTCTTTGTTTCTTCTTTTACTTTTTTTCTTCTTGAGACAAGGTCTGGCTCTGTCACCCAGGCTAGAGTGCAGTGGGATGATCTCTGCCCACTGCAACTTCTACCTCCTGGCTTCAAGCCATCCTCCCACCTCAGTCTCCCAGGTAACTGGGACTACAGGCACGTGCTACCACGCCTGGCTAATTTTTGTATTTTCTGTAGAGATAGGCGTTTTTCCTTGTTGCCCAGGCTAGTCTTGAACTCCGGAGCTCAAGCGATCCACCCATCTCAGCCTCCCAAAGTGCTGGGATTACAGGCATGAGCCACAGTGCCTGGTCGAAATTTCTTAACAGCCCAGAAATGAATGGAGGTCAATTCAGAAGTGGGGAGGCCCAGAATGAGGATGATCTCATTTTCTTTCCTGCCAGTCCCACAGAGGAAAGCAAACCATGTCAAGGAAGATGACAGGACAGAAGCTTCATGGCTAAAGTGCTGCTGATTTCTAGACCAGCTGTGTTATCATTTGCAAGTCACTTAACCTCTCTGAGCCTCAGTTTGTTCAACTGTAGAATGAGCAGGTTGGACTAGATTTCTTCAAGGTTCTTTGTCATGTGTGACATGTTACAACTCCCTAAACCTCAGGGCAAAAAACCGCAAGAGCACTGGCAGCAGCTATTAGTAGAGTGGATGCAAGGCTAAGATGTCTGTTGAAAATATTGGCTGGGCGTGGTGGCTCACGCGTGTAATCCCAGCAGTTTGAGAGGTGGAGGCGGGCAGATCACCTGAGGTCAGGAGTTCAAGACCAGCCTGGCCAACACAGTGAAACTCCATCTTTACTAAAAATACAATGGGTGTGGTGGAAGGTGCCTGTAGACACAGCTACTTGGGAGGCTGAGGCAGGGGAAATGCTTGAACCCAGGAGGTGGAGGTTGCAGTGAGCTGAGATCACACCACTGCACTACAGCCTGGGCAACACAGTGAGACTCTATCTCAAAAAAAAAAAAAAAAAAAAAAAAAGAAAAAAAAAGAAAAACTAAAAAAAAAAAAAAAAAAAAAAAAAAAAAGGAGAATGTCAGAGACAGAGGAAAATGAAGGCAGCTGATGAATAAGAATCCAGGGAGATGAGGAATTTGTATGTTCCTGTCTTGAAATGGTTCATCTACGATGTGCATGCAGTGAAGTCAGGGGTATCTGTAACCTGTTGCCCTTTCCAGGAAGCTGGAAGTTAAAGGACCATATAGGAGACTGCCCAGGGTAGAGGAATTCTGCAGAGCGCCCTCCTTAGGCTGGGGATGTCAGTCCTGCAAAGCTGATCATGTAGTGGCAGGCTTGGGCTTAGCCTCCTGTGTGTCGTTGAGCAAGTTACTTAAACTGCACATGCTTTAGTTTCCATAGCCATAAAATGGAGATCATGCCTGGGGCCTGTGGCACAGGGTGGTGGTAAGGATTTAACGAGATAAAGTGCATACGATAGCTTGCCCAGACGCGGGCATACAGCTAGCTGTCAGCGATGGGTTTTGCCCTCTCCTTAACTTGGGTTATAGTTTCCAAGCAAGTAAATGGAAACTCTCTACACTAGTCTGCTTAGATGTGGTAGTCTAGGCCTTTTAACATTCTTTTTGCATCACAGAGAGATGAAAATCCAGTGGCTCATGCCTGTAATCCCAGCACTTTGAGCGGCCAAGGCTTAAGGATCGGCTTGATCCCAGGAATTTGAGACTATCCTGGGCAACAAAGCGAGACCCAGTCTCGCAAAAAAAAATTAAGAATTAAACTTAGCCAGGCATGGTGGTGAACACCTGTAGTCCCAGCTACTTAGGAGGCTGAGGCAGGAGGATTGCTTGAGCCCAGGAGTTCCAGGCCAGCCTGGGCAACATAGCAAGACCCTGTCTCTACAAAAAATTAAGAATTAAACTTAGCCAGGTGTGGTGGTGAACATCTGTAGTCCCAGCTACTTGGGAGACTGAAGTGAGAAGATTGCTTGGGCCTGGGAGGTTGAGGCTGTGGTGAACTATGATTGCACTGCTGCACTCCAGCCTGGGTGACAGAGTGAGACCCTGTCTCTAATAAATTAATTAATTAAAATTAAGGCTGGGTACTGTGGCTTACACCTATAATTCCAGCATTTTGGGAGGCTGAGACGGGCAGATCATGAGGTCAGGAGTTCGAGACCAGCCTGGCCAACATGGTGAAA
>NW_016107533.1:2874050-2881045 GCF_001604975.1 Cebus imitator
AAAAGAAAAAGGAAAAATATCCAGAAAAAAATATTGAGACTATTTTCTCAAGGCGGGGTGGAGGAAGCTAACTGCATGTGAGTTACCTGTGTGCCTCTTACTACAGATTCCTGAGCTCTCCCTCCCGACTCTGAGTCCCCTGAGGGTGGCCCAGGAATAAGCATGTTCCGCTAACGAGACCAAGCGCCCAGCTCGTAGGCAGCGTGCTGCCCTGCCACCCAACAGACAAGGCTAGTGCTTCTCCAACGTTAATGTTTCTAGGAATCTGTTGGGGAGCTTGTTAAAATGTAGATTCTGATTCAGCAGGTCTGGTGTAGGGCCAGAAATTCTGCATTTTCAGCAAGCTCTCAGGTGGTGGCCATGCTGCTGTCTGTGGACTACATTTTTATTGCTATTTTTGTTGTTGTTGTTTTTATTTTGAGATAGAGTCTCATGCTCTCTGTCACCCAGGCTGGAGTGTAGTGGAGCGATCTCTGCTCACTGCAACGTCCGCCTCCTGGGTTCAAGCGATCTTCCTGCCCACCCTCCTGAGTAGCTGAGATTATAAGCACGTACCACCACCTCTGGATGATTTTTTATATTTTTAGTAGAGATGGGTTTTCACCATGTTGGCCAGGCTGGTCTCGAACTCCTGACCTGAAATGATCTACCTGCCTCAACCTCCCAAAGTGCTGGGAGTACAGTCATGAACCACTGTACCTGGCCACCATATATAATTTTTATTTGCTTATTTAGACTGCAGGGTACTTTTCCACATTACACAATTGATCCAAATTAATTTAGAGACCGAGGTGTTCTATGCATCCAGCAAAATGTGATTAAGAATTTTTTTCAGCCTGAAAATAAAAAGAGCATTCTTTTCAAGCCTGGAAAAAATTAATTTATTTTTAGCAAGCCTGAAGGACCCAGATGCAGAGAAGCCGTGGGCCTCTGGGCCTTTGCCCTTCTTGTCTTTATACCTCTCAGTCCTTCCTTTGTTCGAGGTGATGGTTCTGCTGCAGGCTTGACTGCCTCCTGCTCCCTGCTTGCCTCTTCTGGGCTTTGTTTGTTTGTTTGTTTGTTTTTGAAACGGATTTTCACTCTTGTATCCCAGGCTGGAGTGCAATGGCGCAATCTCAGCTCACTGTCACCTCCACCCCCTGGGTTTAAGCAATTCTCCAGGCTTGCCTCCTGAGTAGCTGGGATTACAGGCGTGCACCACTACACCTGGCAAATTTTATATTTTTAGTAGAAATGGGGTCTCACCATGTTGTCCAGGTTGGTCTCAAACTCCTGACCTCAGGTGATCCATCTGCCTCAGCCTCCCAAAGTGCTGGGATTACAGGTGTGAGCCACCATGCCCAGCTCACTTCTGGGCTTTGTTCAGATATTGTTCTCAAGCCCTGGACAAAAGTTCCTCATCCTCTAGGCCTCGACTTTTCTTGTCACATACTCCCTGTGTTTTCGGGCACCCTGAAACCCTGAGCCCTGGGTCTGTCCTGCCAGTCATGCAGGTACTGGGCTCACTGGGGGTTTGACTCAGGTCCTAGCAGCTCTGGAGAGGAGCTGGGGCTCAGAAGCCAGTGGGCTCATCACTGTGGGTATCTAACATGGGGACAGGATGGGAACTCTTGACACAACAGCCCTATTTCTGCTCTCAAAGACACTACAGGCTTTTATTCCCCTGCACTGAAAATCTTTCGCATGCAGGCCAGGCACAGTGGCTCACTCCTGCAATCTCAGCACGTTGGGAGGCCGAGGCAGGTGGATCACAAGGTCAGGAGTTTGAAACCAGCCTGGCCAGTATAGTGAAACCCTGTCTCTACTAAAAAAAAACAAAAATTAGCTGGGCATGGTGGTGGGTGCCTGTAATCCCAGCTACTGGGAAGGCTGAGGCAGGAGAATCGTTTGAACCTGGGAGGTGGAGGTTGCTGTGGGCCAAGATCGCACCACTGCACTCCAGCCTGGGTGACAAAGCAAGGCTCCATCTCAAAAAAAAGATCTTTCACATGCAACTATCTCTTTGGAAGTCAAACTTTGTTTCTTATCTCAACACACACACACACACACACACACACACACAAACACACACTACATATGCACTAGAAAAACACTGGGAAAATGCTTAATGTTGCAAATGCTTGACATGAGAAACACAAGCAGGACTGCCAAGGCCCTCCTGAGCTCTGTGCATGGGCAGGTGACTAAGTGTTTAGGGAGGAACCGAGGTCTGGTGGACAAACATGGAGTTCTAACCACAGCCCAGTTATTAGTGCACGGGAAACATCCTGTTACTATTATAAAGATGAAGTGCTACTTTTTTTTTTTAAATAATTTTCTGAAAGTCTTGCTTTCCATTCTGATTCAATTCAGTCTGCAAGGCAGGAAGGTCTCAGGGCAGCCATGCCTGCAACATTAGCTAATCAGACTCCCAAGAAACATTCCATTCCGCTTAGGAGGGTTTTGGAGAACGGTTTGCTCATGGTGGCTTTTAAAATACACTGAGGGTTGTCAGCTGAATGGACTTCCTGCAGGGCTGGTGACCTGGTTCTAGGCTGGTGCTCAGCAGAGCTGCCTCCTGTGGGTTAGTGGACTTATTGTTAAATATAGTTGCCTCACCTATTCCCTGTTGTTGGGGGATGAAGTAGAAAGTCTTGTACTCGGTCCCTTCCCATTCTAAAATTGGGGAAAACCGAGACCCAAGAGAGTAATAATATAAGAAATAATAGCCAACACGCAGATGGCTTTATGTTAACTTGTCTACAAATGTTAAGGGGAGGAATGCTATGGCATAGTGGCAAGAAAGATATAGTTTCAGATTCTGGGTTTGCCACTCTGAAACTGTGTGACCTTGTGCAACTAACTAAGCCTGAGACTCAGTTTCCTTATTTGTAAAATATTGATGATGATGCCTATTATACAGCATCATTGTAAAGAGTAGAAATAATGGATGTAAAGTACCTAGGTGAGTACTGGCATTCAGTGAGTACCTGATAAATGGCCTCCCTCCCTCCCTCTCTCTCTTTTCTTTCCCTTCCTTCCTCTCTCCTCCCTCCCTTCCTTCTTTTTTTCTCTCTCTCTTTCTTTCTTTTTTTTTCCCTTCCTTCCTTCCTTCCTTCCTTCCTTCCTTCCTTCCTTCCCTGCCTCCCTCCCTCCCTCCTTCCTTCCTTCCTTCCCTCCTTCCTTCCTTCATTTTCTTCTCTCTCTTTCTTTCTCTTTCTCTCCCTTCCTTCCTTCCTTTCTTCCTTCTCTCTCTTTCTCTCTTTCTCTCTTTCTCTCTTTCTCTCTTTCTCTCTTTCTCTCTTTCTTTCTTTCTTGATGGAGTCTTACTCTGTAGGCAAGGCTGGAGTGCAATGGCACAATCTCAGCTCACTGCAACTTCTGCGGGTTCAAGTGATTCTTTTGCCTCAATCTCCCAAATAGCTGGGATTACAGGCATATACCACCACACCCAGCAAGTTTTTGTCTTTTCAGTAGAGATGGGGTTTCGCCATGTTGGACAGGCTGGTCTCAAACTCCTGACCTCAGGTGATCCACACCCGCCTCCGCCTCCCAAAGTGCAAGATTACAGGCATGACAACATGCCCAGCCTTCTTTCCTTTTTTTGAGATAGGGTCTCACTTTGTCACCCAGGCTGGAGTGCAATAGTGAGATCTCGGCTCATTGGGACCTCCGCCTCCCGTGCTCAAGCTATCCCCCCACCTGAGCCCCCCAAGTAGCTGAGACCACAGACATCCACCACCATGCCTGGCTAATTTTTGCATTTTTGTATTATTATTATTATTAATTATTATTGAGACAGAATCTTACTCTTTTCCCCGGACTGAAGTGCAGTGTTGCGATCTCAGCTCACTGCAACCTCTGCCTCCCAGGTTCAAATGATTCTCCTGCCTCAGCTTCCTGAGTAGCTGACACTATAGGCACATGCCGCCACACTTGGCTAATTTTTTATTTTTAGTAGAGACAGGGTTTCACCATGTTGATCAGGCTGGTCTCAAATGCCTGACCTCAGGTGATCTGCCTGCCACAGCCTCCCAGAGTGCTGGGATTACAGGTGTGAGCCATTGTGCTCGGCCGATTTTTGTATTTTTTTGTAAAGGCAGCATTTCACCATATTGCCTAGGCTGATCTCAAACTCCTCAGCTCAAGTGATCCGCCTGCCTTGGCCTCCTAAAGTGCTGGGATTATAGGCATGAGTCACCACACCCAACAGTAAAATTTTTCCTTTTAGAGAACAGGGTCTTGCTATGTTTGCCAGACTGGAGGGCAGTGGCTATTCATAGGCACAATCATGGCACACTACAGCCTGGAATTCCTGGGCTAAAGTGATCCTCCTGCCTTAGCCTCCTGAGTTGCTGGGACTACAGGCAACCAGCAGATAAACAATATTTTCTAATCATGCCTGACAGTAAGAATTTTCCAAGGGCTCATTAAAAATACAGATTCCCTGGCCAGGTGTGGTGGCTCATACCTGTAATCTCAGCACTTTGGGAGGCCAAGATGGGCACGGATCACCTGAGGTCAGGAGTTTGAGACCAGCCTGGCCAACATGGAGAAGGCTCATCTCTACTAAAAGTACAAAAATTAGCCAGGCGTGGTGACAGGTGCCTATAATCCTGTGTACTTGGGCAGAAGAACTGATTGAACCTGGGAGGTGGAGGTTGCAGTGAGCTGAGATCGCGCCACTGTACTCCAGCCTGGGCAACAGAATGAGACTCTGTCTCAAAACAAAAACAAAAACAAAAAACAGATTCCCAGGCTTCCCCCTCTCCAGTCTATGGAAAGGCATGGGAATCTCTATTTTAACAAGCCACTGGGTGGCTTCCATAAGGCAGTTTTTGAATGCATCCAGGAGCCCTCCACTCCAGCTTCTTGGTTTGACCTTTTGGTCCTCTATGCATCTGGCCCTCTGTTCAGTAAAGCTCTAGGTTTGTTTGAAGGAGACATGATTAGAAAATCAAATACCGTATATTCTCCAGGCGAATGTGTCCTGAACTTTGCATAGCAGAACAGATTCCTGAAAAGCTGTTTGTAGATGGAATTTGTTTTGTGTGTGAGAGAACAGGCATATACATAATACCTTAGTTTGTTATTTATTTAAATAAATATTATCCGAGTGACTGTTATTTGCTGGGGATATCATGATACACAAGATGCAGGCCCCATCTTCAAAAGCCTAAGAATCCAGCGAGGAAGATGGTCAAATAAACAGGAAATTTACAAAACTGTGGTTAGATAAGGTTAAGTGCAGGGAACTATGGTGGATGGAGGAGGATGTGCACCCAACTCAGAGTTGGGACATCTTTGAATTTCTAGACAAAGTGACATCGGAGGGAGAAACCTATAGCCTGGAATACAGTTTCAAATCCATTGCAAAGGGAATCTCCTTCCCCAATTTAGCTTCATGGAAAAATGAACTTTCACATCATCATACCCTTGGACACATTTATGCGTTCATGCATCTGCACAAATGTTCAGTTCCTGCTATGGGCAAGGCACTGAGTGAGGCTTTGCAGGGCTACCAGGGTGAGGAGGTCCAATCCCTGTCCTTCAGCGGTTGACATAACACCTACGCAGGATTAATTTCATTCCTCTCAGAGGTCATTAATCCAGTGTGATCTGTTTATGGCTGAAGCGGTAGTTTATTATTCAGTTCTTCACTCCCTTTCCTGAAAGTTTGTTTATTCTGTTTCATCACCATGCGGTGGGGAAATCCAGTTCCAACCAATACTTAAGCTGGGCACATATTTTACCCAGGAGGAAACGGAAGAGCACGCAGGAGTTCACAGAGCTGTTTGCCGACCCAAGCCAGGAATTTCTGGAGACCTGGGTGGGTCGTTAGGGTTTGCAGGGTCTGTAGGCTCTGCGAGAATGTGAGGCAGCCTGCAGGCCTGGCAGTATCTTCTTCTTCTTTTTTATAATTGGCAATCATCCTCGGCTACTTAGTAGCATCTAAGTCAAGCTTTCCTTCCCTCTGGGCATCATGGACATGAATAGCTTTTATGTCTCTGTCTCAAGAGGGGAGGAGGCACAGAGGAACAAAAATCCTTGTGAATTATGATAATTACGTAGTGTTTAAATGAAAGTGGAAAGATGTGTAAGTCCAGAGGTAAGATTTCTTTTTTCTTTTTCTTTCTTTTTTTTTTGAGATGGAGTCTCACTCTGTCACCCAGGCTGGAGTGCAGTGGCATAATCTTGGCTCACTGCAACTTCTGCCTCCCTGGTTCAAGTGATTCTCCTGCCCTCAGCCTTCCCAGTAGCTGAGATTACAGGCGCCTGCCATCACGCCCGGCTTATTTATTCTATTTTTAATTTGTATTTATTATTATTTGTATTATTGTCTTGAGATGGAGTTTTACACTGTCACCCAGGCTAGAGTGCAATGGCAAGATCTCGGCTTACCACAACCTCCGCCTCCTGGGTTCAAGTGATCCTCCTGCCTCAGCCTCCTGAGCAGCTGGGATTACAAACATGTGCCACCACACCCAGCTACTTTTTGTACTTTTAGAAGAGATGGAGTTTCACCATGTTGGTCAGGCTGGTCTTGAACTCCTGACCTTGTGATTCACCTGCCTTGGCCTCCCAAAGTGCTGGGATTACAGGCATGGACCACCGTGCCCAGCCACTTTTTTCTTTTCTTTTTTTTTTTCTGAGATGGAGTCTTGCTTTGTCGACCATGCTGGAGTGCAGTGGCACAACCTCGGCTTACTGCAACTTCCGCCTCCCGGGTTCAAGCGATTTTCGTGCCTCCCCCTCCTGGCAAAAAATACATGCCCGGCTAATTTTTGTATTTTTAGTATAGATGGAGTTTCACCATGTTGGTCAGGCTGGTCTTGAACTCGTGACCTTGTGATCTGCCCGCCTTGGCCTCCCGAAGTGCTGGAATTACAGGCATGAGCCACCACACCTGGCCTCTCTCTCACAGTTTCTTACTTTAAAAATGACTTAACAGCTATTTCGTAAGATTGTTGTAAAAATTAAAAGTGACTGTGTATACAAGTTCTTGAAATACAGCA
>NW_016107533.1:2881055-2890392 GCF_001604975.1 Cebus imitator
TTTTTTTTTTGATGCAGGGTCTCACTTTGTTCCCCAGGCTGTAGTGCAGTGATGCCATCTTGGTTCACTGCAGTCTGGGTTCAAGCCATCCTCCTGCATCGGCCTCCCAAGTAGTTTGGTCTACAGCTGCGTGCCACCAGGCCCAGCTAATTTTTGTATTTTTTTGTAAATAGTGGGTTTCACCCTGTTGCCCAGGCTGGTCTCGAACTCCTGAGCTCAAGTGATCCATCCCCTTCAGCTTCCCAAAATGCTGGGATTACAGGCGTGAGCCGAATCCATGCTGCCCGGCAAAGTTTCTTTATCCTCCGTGCTGGTCTGGATATGTCGTGTGGTGGGAGCCACTTGGACCCTGTAAGTGAATGTGTGTTTCCATCTTGTAGTTGGTAACCTGAGGCCCAAGGGGTGTCTGGAGGTAGCGCTGGACACGTGGTGGTCTGCATCTTGCTGCACACAGAATCCAGCCTAGACTCATTGTTCTGGCCTTTGAAGTCTCCCCCAGTATGAATCCCGCAGCCTGTCATTCCTGTTTCTCACAAGGCCAAGCTGAAAGCATCTGCCGCCTGGTTTCGGCCAAGTTGGTCCCACCTCCCGAGATACTTCTCTCTACCGGGCTGGTGAAACTCAACCCATCCTTCAAAGGCCAGCTCAGGTGTCACCTCTCCCCTGGTTGGAATTAACCTCCCCCTTCTTAGCACTCTGGTTTGGTGCTTTCTCTCAGGGCTTCTCCTGGGCAAGTGGCTAAGCCTCCCTGATCCCAGTGCCTTCCTCTGTGCATGGGCACAGGAGTAATTATCTGCTGTGATGTTGAACTGTCGGTTCGTGGACCTCTTTAACAACCTGATGAAAGCTTCCAGAAGATCTAACGTGTGTGGATTCCCACGATGTGTCAGGGTAGGTGTTTAGGACTTCACTAACCACTGTCTGGTTTAATCGCGGGTGCAGTGGACCTCTCTCTCCACAGGTCCTAGTAGGATCCTCATTTCACAAGGGAGGAGAGGGGGGCCTAGAGAGGAGAACTGCATCTCCTGAGTACCAGCAGAGCCGGGTCCACCATATGCCACCGCTGGGGTTCTGATCCCTGGACTGGCTTCTCCTGGGCTCTCTGCCTCCCAGGCTGGCGCTCGGGGGCTGGGGGAGAGAACACAACTAACAGCGTGACTCCTACAATTTCGGGGTTCTCGCACACCCCAAGCCCACCCAGGGGCCAGGTCAAGCGCTCCTTCGCAGGCTTGCTGTCCACAGTCAGGCTTGGCTGCGCTCTCAGCAGGGGTCTCGGTCAGCCTCTGTCTACCCGCACCCTGCGCCGTGGGCCGGGTATGAGGCTGGGGTGCCCGTCCCGAGGGGTGTCGGCTCGAGGCGCTAGAGCCACGGAGCCTGGTCCCGGGCCCCGAGTCCCAGGAATGTGGGAGGGCTGGGAGGAGGGGCGGGCGGGGCGGGGGCGCTTCCTCTGCCCGCCGGAGGGGAGCGGCGGCAGGCTGGGAGGGGGCGGGGGCAGCGGCGGGCGGTGGCGAGGGGCTGCGGAGCTCGGTGGCCGCCGGGCCGGCCGGGGCGGGAGGAAACGATGAATATTCAGAGGGGGAGGGGAAGGGAGGGGGCCGAGCGCTCGCCCCGGCTCCCTGCAGCCCCAGCCGCATGACGCGCGGAGGAGGCAGCGGGAGCAGCCGCGGGAGCCGGGACCCGGGCGCCGCGCGCTGGGGGTGGGCGCCGCTCGCTCCGCCCCGCGAAGCCCCTGCGCGCTCAGGGACGCGGCCCCCCCGCGGCAGCCGCGCCAGGCTTAGGCGTGTGGCCGCGGCCGCCGCCGCTGCCATGTCCCCGGGGAAGCCCGGGGCGGGCGGAGCGGGGACGAGGCGGACCGGTTGGCGGAGGCGGAGGCGGAGGCGGCGGCAGGAGGCGACGACGAGGGTGCCCGGGCTCGGGTGCACGGCGGGGCCCGATTCGCGCGTCCCGGGCACGTTCCAGGGCGCGCGGGGCATGAAGCCGGCGGTGCGGGAGGCGCGGCTGCCTCCTCCGAGCTCGCCGGGGCTGCGCTGGGCGCTGCCTTTGCTGCTGCTGCTGCTGCTGCGCGTCCAGGTAAGCGCCGGGTGGGCTCGGACGGGGGGCGGGAGGCCGGGGCGGGACTGGCATCGCCTGCACCTGCCCTGCCGTACCCGTCTCGGGGGTTCCGGGGAGAGTGGCGACGGTCGGGATCCTCGGATTCCCCCTCCTGGAGGCGGCTTGCGGGGACCCCTGCCGGCCTCTCGCGCCGGCGACCGAGCCCTTTCCCGGCTGCCCAGGATCGGGGGGAGGGAGGCGGGATCCGGGTCCCGCGGTGCCCGATCCTCCCGGGGAAGCCTCTGCGCGGGCTCCGGGCGGTCCCCGGCCCCGCTCTTCCCGGCGCTGGTCGCATCTGGCAGGCGCGGGCCCGGCTTGCCCGCCCGAGGCGACCGGAGGGGGCGTGTTTGCGGAGGACTGGGGACGCGGACCGGGCTGCCTGGCCGAGCTTTGGTCTACCCACCTCCGAGCCGGCCTGCAGGGGCCCGAGGGACGGCAGGGGCGCCGAGGCAGGGCCGGGGCGCTGGGCAGTGGGACCCGGGGCAAGGCGTGGGGCTCCCCGCCGAGAGCGCTGTTTCTGGGGAAAGTTCCCAGGCCCGGGAAAAGGTGGCCGCACGCTGGCTTTTCTCAAGGCGGCCGGCCCTCTCGGCGTCGTGCTTGATATCATGGGTGTTTAATTCGTGCTTTGTGGGCGCCGGCTCCCCCTCCCCACCCCACCCCCGCCCTCTTTTCTTGCTTCACTTTTCTGATAATGCTGTCCCTGGCGTTTTGGTGACCGACCTTTCCCCTTCCTGGCATTTCCTTAGCGGGTGAGGCAGGGCAGCTGAGGGACATTCCCATTTCACAGATGGGGAACGGAGGAGAGAAGTGAAAGTGCGGAGCATCCAGCCCTTGCTATGGGAGCTGAGCCAGGGGGCGCGTCCTTCCAGCCTTCTGGAGCCTGTTGGGGTTTGAACCCGCAGGGGAAGCGACCTGGGGTTGCTCTGCTGTGCGTTTGTGCAAATGATCATCTTGCTTGTTTGATACAGACACCATCTCTGAGGAAATGAGCTATTGGCTGGGGGTGAAACCTGGTTTCAGGGAAAACTTCTCAAGCCTGAATACAGGATGGCCTGAGAGCAGAAGCATCACCCTGGGGCGGCAATGCGGGCCAGCATGCAGTAGGAGAAAGGGGGGCTGGGCCTGGGGGTTGGGTGACCCTCGGCACCCAAGGGTCTCTCCTCGCAGTTTACCCAACGGGTTCTGCACAGGCTCTCCTGAAGGCCGGAAGGCAGTGTGACCTCCTGCAGAGAACCTTGGACTTGCTCTTCAGGCTCCTCCACCCTCAGTTAACAGCATCTTTAGAATGGGTGTAGCTCCCCCTGCCCGAAGGAATTGTTTGAGAGGCTTCCACTGGCCAGTGTCTAAAAGAGCTTTGTAAATATTAAAGGGTTTCCAGATGGCATTCTCATTAAGGTACCGTGTGTGTGTGTGTGTGTGTGTGTGTGTGTGTGTGTATGTGTGTGTGTGGTGTCTTCTCCCTGTGTATGTAAGGAAATTCAGGGGAGCAGTTTCTGAAGTGAAAAAGCCTTGTATTTGAAGATCTCCTGTACCAAAATGTATACTAAAACAAACAAAACCCCAAGAAACAAACAAACAAAAAAACACAGAAAACCCCCAAACTTAAAGCTTCATTTATTTTTAAATATATAATATATATGTAATTTATATATATATTTTTTGCTGAAGCAAAAAAAAGCACAGCTGAATAATGGTGCTATTATTTTTTGCTGAAGCAAAAAAACCATATATTTTAAATTACATATATGTATATAATTTATTTATTGATTTATTTGCTCCAGCCAGGGTGGTTGCCAGCTGTGTTTTCAATCAGCAAAAAATTTCTTGGGTAAATTTATTGCTTGCTCAATCCTTCCTTGTATTTCATTAGCATATTGCGACTCTACATTTGTCCTGTATTTAGATATTTCCTTCCTCTATGGTTTGTTCTGTAGAACCTGAAAAGGACTCTCTTATTTCTTTCTTTCTTTTTTTTCCTCTGGATACATTATGAAACAGGAAATCTAAAAGGCCCTCAGAAGCAGCATCTTCAAAATCCACAGTCAGTGGTTCATTTTGATAATGGATATTTCAGGGTATCAGTGCATTCTTGAGCTGGACCAGACTTTCAGAATAGTTGAAACCCCTCAAAGCTCTTAGATGAGGATATTGAGGTCCAGAGAAGACAGGGAGCAGGTGGAGGTCACGCAGCAATGTGTTAGAGAAGACAAGAGGGGAACCTGGGTCGCTTGCCTGGGCCCCGTATTTTCATAGTGCTATTTTTTTTTCCATGTTTTCACTTTGATCTTACTTTTAATGATAGGCACATATCACTGTGTCTTCTCAAAATGGTGGGTATAAATGGAATTTTTCAAAGTCAAATCAAATTTGAGATATTTCTGAAGTTTGTTTAGGAAACAAGAATATCTGACTACCTTCCTAATAGCTGACCGGTATGTTGAGGCTTGGATTGTGTGTGTATAGGCTTGTGTGTGTGTGATAAAATGGAATCAACCATGGCAGGTTAAACAAATGGACAAGTCATGAAAAGGACACAGCTCTGTTTGAACATTAATAAGGGTGGATGTGGAAGCTGGAAAGCTGAGATGCCGGAAGTCTCAGTGCTTAGTAGGCCCGGAAAAGCAATTTTTGAATTGGCATCTCATTCCCCTTTTCCAAGACAGGAAGGATGGTCAGAGATGATTCCAACATGAGGACTTTGCTAGTTGCAGTGTCTGACTCCTCCCATATTCAAGCGGTTTTGCACACTAGTTTTTGTTTGTGTGTATGTTTTAGGCAATGTGACAAAGCAGTTTTCCTCCTGCCTCCTTCTCTTGAGAAATTTCATCCTGACAGCTTCTTGAAGAAGTCAGCTTGGCTGGGTGTAGTGGCTCACGCCTGTAATCCCAGCACTTTGAGAGGCCAAGGCGGGCAGATCACCTGAGATCAGGAGTTGGAGACCAGCCTGGCCAATATGGTGAAACCCCGTCTCTACTAAAAATACAAAAATTAGCCGGGCATGGTGGCATGTGCCTGTAATCCCAGCTACTTGGAAGGCTGAGGAGGAGAATTGCTTGAACCTGGGAGGCAGAGGTTGCAGTGAACTGAGATCACACCCTTGTACTCCAACGTGGGCGACAGATGAGACTTCATCTCAAAAAAAAAAAGGAAATCAGCTTGATGTGAGCTGATTTTCTGATTTTAAAAGAGTAAATGAAAAAAAAGGAGCTGGTGACTGATAGCTGTTTTATTGGTCTTGTAGTGTTTCGGGTTTGTTTTATCTTCACTTTCTTGTTTCCTGGTGAATAATGACTGTGTTTACTATCTATCATGGCTAATCCTTAAGCCTGACTTCTTACCTGTTCCATCCAGGGTACAAAATATATTTTGTCTCCTCTTTAAACTGCTTGTTAGATTCTCATATGAGTGACTTTAAATATTTTTGTTTTGCTTCAGGACAATGGGAAAACCAAATGATTATGTTTTGTTTGCAGACAGTTTAAGAAAACAGAGCAAATTGGTTTATGGTTAGACTGTGACTTTGAGCTGACTTCAAGTTCAGTCCCACAATAAAGATAACCATGGAATATCCAAGCTTTTCTAAGCAGAGAGGATCCTGGCTCCCGAGTGAGCAATTTTGGTAAGCAAAGGGGTTATTTAGCTCCTAAAAGTAATTTTTGCTTGGGTTTGGGGCTGAGGCAGTGGCTAAATGACCATAGGCCTGGGTGTAGCCAGAGCATCATCAGTAGTTATTTCTCAGTTCGTTCACTTCTTGAGCTAGGGAATTATTTCGAGTGCAGGATGAGAGGCAATTTTCTGTGTATTTCCCTTCTAACATAATGCCGCTGATGATATTATAATTAATAGGTAACATTATGCATGACAGGCACTATGCTAAGGGTTTTAATGCATTATCTCATTTGGCCATTTCAGGAACACCAAGAGGTAGGTGCTGTTCATGTTTTTGTTTGTGTTTTTAAGAGACAGCGTCTTGCTCTGTCACCCAGGCTGGAGTGCAGTGTTGCAAACATAACTCACTGCAACCTCATCCTCCCGGACTCAAGGATTCCTCCCTTTTTAGCCTCTCAAGTAGCTGAGACTACAGGCATGTGCTACTACTCCTGGCTAATCTAAAAATTTTTAAAATAGAGACAGTGTCTCACTACGTTGCCCAGGCTGGTCTTGAACTCCTTGGCTCAAGTGATCTTCCTGCTTTGGCTTCCCAAAGTGTTGGGATTACAGGCCTAAGCCACTGTACTCAGCCATGTTTTTATTTTATTTTATTTTATTTTATATATTTGTTTTCAGATGGAGTTTTGCTCTTGTTGTCCAGGCTGGAGTGCAATGGTGTGATTGTTGCTCACTGCATCCTCCGCCTCCCAGGTTCAAGCGATTCTCCTGCCTCAGCCTCCTGAGTAGCTGGAATTACAGATGTGTGCCACCATGCCCAGCTAATTTTTGTATTTTTAGTAGAGACAGGGTTTTAGTCAGGTTTTACCGTGTCTCTACTAAAAATGTTGGCCAGGCTGGTCTTGATCTGCCCGCCTTGTTCTCCCATCGTACTGGGATTACAGGCCTGAGCCACATGGCCCAGACGTTTTTTTAGATAGTCTTGTGTGTTGCCCAGGCTGGCCTCAAACTCCTGGGCTCAGTTGATTCTCTCACGTCAGTTTCCCAAGTAGCCAGGACTACAGGGACGTGCTGCCTTTATTTTGGGTTCTTTGTGTCGTAAACCCTGTGGGATCTGCTTCATTTGTAACATGGAAAAAGCAGGTGCCCTCTTTCCTGCTCATATTTCTTTGGGGCCTCCGTTTACAAGGCAAGTCTGCCTTTGAAGAGAAAGAATGGGGTTTGGGATGGAAAGACCTGGGTTTGGGTCTTTGCTCTGCCACTTAATAGCTGCATAAACTCAGCAAGTCACTTAACCTCTGTGACTTCTCATTTCCTTATCTGGAAAATGGGACTAACACTTCCTGCTTCACTGGGTGGTTGAGAGGATCAAAGAAGATAGAAGAGGAATTGGTATATAGCACCTACAGCAAGGCCCAGCTGCTAGCTGTGGCTGCTGCTGTTACTTGGAGAGAAGAAATGAGGCCCCAGATCATTAGTTCATATGATTTTTTTTTTTTTTTTTTTGAGGCGGAGTCTCATTCTGTTGCTCAGGCTGGAGTGCAATGATGCAATCTCGGCTCACTGCAACCTCCGTCTCCTGGGTTCAAGCAACTCTTCTGCATCAGCCTCCCAAGTAGCTGGGACTACAGGCACAAGCCACCATGCCTGGCTAATTTTTGTATTTTTAGTAGAGATGGGGTTTCACCACGTTGGCCAGGCTGGTCTTGAACTCCTGACCTCAGGTGATCCCCCCGCCTCAGCCTCCCAATGTGCTGGGATTACGGGCAGAGCCACTGTGCCTGGCCCATATAACAAATATTTATGAAGTGTTTTCCACAGAGTGGTATGGAATAACCCTGGTTGTCTGTGAGATGAACTGAGCTCAGTTACAATACTTTTTTTTTTCTTTTTTTAATGTTAAGAATTTTTGGGCCGGGCGTGGTGGCTCAAGCCTGTAATCCCAGCACTTTGGGAGGCCGAGGTGGGTGGATCACGAGGTCAAGAGATTGAGATCATCCTGGTCAACATGGTGAAACCCTGTCTCTACTAAAAAAAAAAAATACAAAAAATTAGCTGGGCATGGTGGTGCATGCCTGTAATCCCAGCTACTCAGGAGGCTGGGGCAGGAGAATTGCCTGAACCTGGGAGGTGGGGGTTGCGGTGAGCCAAGATCGCCATTGCACACCAGCCTGGGTAACAAGAGCGAAAAAAAAAAAAAAAAAGAATTTTTGGCCGGGCGTGGTAGCTTATGACTATAATCTCGGCACTTTGGAAAGCAGCGGTGGGAGGGTCAGTTGAGCCCAGGAGTTTGAGACCACCCTGAGTAACAAAGTGAAACCTTGTCTTTGAAAAATTAGCTGGGCATGGTGGTGCGGAGCTGTGGTCCCAGGTACTTGAGAGGCTGAGTTGAGAGGATGGCTTGAGCCCTGGGAGGTTGAAGCTGCGGTGAACTGTGATAGCGCCACTGTACTCCAACCTGGGCAGCAGAGTGAGACCCTGTTTCAAAAAGAAAAAACAAAAACAAAAACAAAAGTTATTTATTTTAGGGGGTCTTAGTAAGAAAGGCCTCCTAAAAGTCCATGATTTTATAGGTAGAATGAGGCAAAATGTGGTATCATGATAAATACATTTATTTAAATTTGATAAAAAGTTTGTCTGATGAAAAACATTGAGTAAACATGTGAGTTTGATGGGGCTATGACCAAGTTGTAAAGATGATCAATTGCTTAAGTCTAGGGGACAGGCACTGAGCAGATGCCATGCTGGGAAACAGGAGCCCATCTTCATGGCTCTCATTGGCCACTGGGCAAGACAACTCAGACAACTCAGATCGCACCGACCAACCAGTCACAGTTGTGATGTAGGATGTGACTGTGAATGACATCCCTGCTGTCCCTTTCAGAGAAAGGACTGCCACTTGCCAGAGAAGGAATGGTGATACCACGGACAGCCAGTCCCTAAGTGGAGATCCCTGGAAGTGGCGAATATCTCAGGCCAGAGAAGCCCACAGCAATTTTGTTAGCACCTTGTATGGCTGGTTTCCCAGTGGCCTTACTGGTGACCCCTCGGAGGACAGGAGCTGTAGGAAGTTTGTTATTACTTCCTTATTAGTGATAGCTGCGGTCATCCTATTGTCTCAGAATTTCCCTGGCATGTAAATGCCAGGGTGAGGGCTGGTGGTAAGCAGATGGGGGGCATTTTGAAAACGAAGCAGTGTCAGCTCCCACAGAAGGTCTAATTTTAAACATGCAAATAATTTTCAGTTCCACTTTTCCTTCTTCCTGTTAGAGGGAAGCTGTCCCCTGTTGCCATTTCTGAAACTTGGGCGGACAATGTCGTTACTGTGTCACAAGCGATCTGTGTCTCCAGGGCAGGAGTTGGGTGGTATTTTTCTGGGTGCCTGTGCCAGGGCCTAGCCCAGTGTTATCTCGTGGTTTCTGAGTAAATGAGTGAGTGAATATTAAAACATTACATCAATATGGAGCCGACAACACAGTGGTTCTGAATCTTTCTTGTGTGGAAAAGAAGAGGTACAAGACCCTTAGAGAGTATAGAGAGTATGTAAAAGGGAAGAATCCTTCCTCAAAAGAGAATGCACATATTTACAATATTGTATCCAGTTTCAGGAGTTTCATAGACTTTTTTTTTTTTTTTT
>NW_016107533.1:2890617-2897642 GCF_001604975.1 Cebus imitator
GATGGAGCCTTACTCTGTCACCCAGGCTAGAGTGCAGTAGCACGATCTTGACTCACTGCAACCTCCCCTCCCGGGTTCAAGTGACTCTCCTGCCTCAGCCTCCTGAGTAGCTGGGATTAAAGGCACACGCCATCATGCCTGGCTAATTTTTGTATTTTTAGTAGAGACAGGGTTTCACGATGTTGGGCAGGCTGGCTCTTCATCTCTTGACCTCGTGATCCACCCAACTCAGCCTCCCAAAGTGCTGGGATTATAGGCATGAGCCACCGCGCCTGGCCTACTCTTTGTTTTTTTTTGAGACAAGGTCTCACTTTGTACCGCAGGCTGAGAGCAATGGTGTAATCTCAGGTCTTGGCTCACTGCAGCCTCCACCTTCTGGGCTCAAGTGATCCTCCTACCTCAGCACCCCCAGCTAGCTGGGACTACAAGTGTGAGCCACCATGCCTGGCTAATTTTTGTATTTTTTGTAGAGATAGGGTTTCACCATGTTGCCCAGGCTGGTTTAGAACTCCTAAGGTCAAGCAATCCACTCACCTTGGCCTCCTAAAGTGCTAGGTGTGAGTCACTGTGCCTGGCCTCATAGGCTCTTTAAAATAGTCCATGAAGCCCAGGTTAAAAAAACCTCCAATCTAAAATTGTATAAAGTTAGCAAATTATCAGTCCTCTTCAAAGAGAACCACTGTGGATATCCTTGGTTTCTTTCTAGGAAAAAAAAGAGAAAATTTCTAAGTGATATACACAAGTATCTATATTCACCCTTTTTGTTACTTTAAAGGTAACATTACATATACATTGTTCTCTACATAGCCTTTCAATTTATTTTCAGTTACCTTGGAGAATATTTCCTGCCTCCACCTATAGCTGTAACTCATTCTTATAAATGACTGGCTAGTTTTCTTTCTTTCTTTTTTTTTTTTGAGACCAAATCTTGTTCTGTCACCCAGGCTGGAGTGCAGTGGCATGATCTCAGCTCCCTGTAACCTCTGCCTCCTGGGTTCTAGCAATTCTCTGCCTCAGCCTCCTGAGTAGCTGGGATTACAGGCGAGGTGCCCACTCCTATGCCCGGCTAATTTTTGTATTTTTAGTAGAGATGGGGTTTCACCATCTTGGCCAGGCTGGTCCTGAACTCCTGATCTCATGATCCACCCGCCTCGGCCTCCCAAAGTGCTGGGATTACAGGTGTGAGCCACCATGCCTGACCATGGCTAGTATTTTGATGTGTGGATTTACTGCAATTTATATGACCATTCTCCTATCAATGGACACAGTTGTTTTAGTACGCCTCCTGCCCTGTCACAAATCACACTTCCAAATGTCTCTGGTGGCTATTTCTTGTAACTTTCACAGGTATATCCATAGATTGAATTTCTAGTTTCAGAATTGTTGGATTAGAAGATGCATGCATTTGAAAGTGTGATTGCCATGTCAGGTTGTCCTCCAGAAGTGTCACCTCAGTTTGTACCTGAATCCGTAGGTTTGGAGAGTGTCTGTTTCTCCATTCCCTCTTACCTGAAATGAGAATTTTTACGTGTATGCTAGTCTGAGAGGTGAAAAATTGTATCTTGTTATTATTATTTTTTTTATGAAGACGGGATTTCTTCATGTTGGTCAGGCTGGTCTCGAACTCCCAACTGCAGGTGATCGGCCTGCTTTGGCCTCCCAAAGTGCTGGGATTACAGCGTGAGCCACCATGCCCAGCCGTATCTTGTTATTTTTCTCTTTAATTTTGAGTTAGTCAAGTTTTTAGTCATTTGCTTTTGTTTCTCCTTCTTCTTTTCTCTTTCTTTTCTTTTTTCTGTTTTTTTAGTATGGAGTTTTGCTTTTGTTGCCCAGGCTGGAGTGCAATGGCATGTTCTCGGCTCACTGCAACCTCTGCTTCCCAGGTTCAAGTGATTCTCCTGCCTCAGCCTCCCGAGTAGCTGGAATTACAGGCATGCACCACCATGCCCAGCTAAATTTTTATAGTTTTAGTAGATATGGGGTTTCACCATGTTGACCAGGCTGGTTTTGAACTCCTATTCTTAGGTGACCCACCTGCCTCAGCCTCCCAAAATGCTGAGATTACAGGTGTGAGCCACTGTGCCTGGCCCCATTTTTTGTTTTTTGTTTTTTTTTGAGACAGAGTCTCACTCTGTGGCCAGGCGCCAGGCTGGAGTGCAGTGGCGCGATCTCGGCTCACTGCAACCTCCGCCTCCTGGGTTCAAGCAATTCTCCTGCCTCAGCCTCCCGAGTAGCTGGGACTACAGGTGTGTGCCACCACACTCAGCTAATTTTTGCATTTTTAGTAGAGACGGGGTTTTACCATGTTGGCCAGGATGTCCTTGATCTCTTGACCTTGTAATCCACCCGCCTCAGCCTCCCAAAATGCTGGGATTACAGGCATGAGCCACCAGGCCCGGCTCATTTTTTTCTTTTTTGGTTAACTCCCTGTTCATTAAAAAAAAGAAAAAAAGAAAAAAAGAAAAAAAAATCTGTGTTTATATAGTCTTTGTATCAATTTGTATAAGCTCTTTGGAAATTAGTCCTTTGATTGTTGTTTGTATTGCAAACACATTTTCCCCTGAATTATTTTAGATGTAGCCCTTCTTCCTTAGGAACTCAGACATAGGTAAGACCCTTGGGTGGTTGAAGAGAACACAGAATTTGGAACAAGACTTCTTGGTTGGAGTCTTGATTAGCTGGGTGATCTTGGGCAAGTATCTTGACCTTTCTGATCCTTGCTGTTCATATTCCAAAAATTCTAATAATAGTAGTACCTCTGACACAGGGTAGTTGGATAAGTTAAGTGTGATCATATTATGCTGAAGTTCCTTGTAAATGGATATGGAAACAAAGAGAGCATTTTACAAAATACCATGAGGTATTCCATTTACTGAAGAATTAGATCCAAAGTTAGGACAAAGGCCGTAATATAATAATTATCAATAATTATGAATTGTCAAAATTATGCCATAAAACCTCTTTTTTGTTTTGTTTTTTGAGATGGAGTCTGGCTCTGTTGTCCAGGCTGGAGTGCAGTGGTGTGACCTTGGCTCACTGCAACCTCCGCCTCTCAGGTTCAAGTGATTCTCCTGCCTGGGATTACAGGCATGCACCACTGTGCCTGGCTAATTTTTGTAGTTTTAGTAGAGATTGGGTTTTATCATGTTGGCCAGGCTGGTCTTGAACTCCTGACCTCAAGTGATCTGCCTACCACCGTCTCCCAAAGTGCTGGGATTGTAGATGTGAGCTACTGCGCCCAGCCCCATGAAACCTCTTAAATTGGGTTTGAGATTAAATCCACAATGGATTGTGTGTATTATATACACACACACACACACACACACACACAAATGTATTAAAATGTATAATGTGAAGCAGTGGAATTTCCCTGATAGCACAATTTAAATATTTCCTTTTTGACAAATGTGCATAATTGAATAAATTAAGTGAGCACCAGATGTGACTGAAGAGTGGCTAGTGGCTATTTCTAGCTCCAAAGGAATACAGGGATATTGACTGTGTCCCTTAAAAAAAAACAGGGCGGGCTGGGCACGGTGGCTCACGCCTTTAATCCCCACACTTTGGGAAACCAAGGTAGGCGGATCACCTGAGATCAGGAGTTCGAGACCAGCCTGTCCAACATTGAGAAACTCTGTCTCTACTAAAAATACAAAAATTAGCCAGGTGTGGTGGTGCATGCTTGTAATCCCACCTACTGGGGAGGCTGAGGCAGGAGAATCGCTTGAACCCAGGAGGTGGAGGTTGCAGGAGCTGAGATCGAGCAGCTGTATTCCAGCCTGGGTGACAAAGCCTCCGTCTCAGAAAACAAACAAACAGAAACCAACAAAAAAACCCACAGGACTCTCTTTGTATTGGTTTGAGCATTTCTACTTATCTTGTGACCTGGCAGCTCTGGCTATGGCTGCTGCCTGTCTCGGTACATTTTCTGTGGGGTCAAGAGGAGTTATTTTAAGCCACCAATAGGAAAGTGGAAGGGCATAATCCTTGGCTGTGACTGTGGGAGATGGGAGGCTGAGAGTCTGCTGACTTGCCACCTGTTTCCACGGCAGCAAGGTGATTGTGCATTTCCTGCTGCTGGCTGAGGGGCCAGCACATTTTCATGTCATTGTTTCATGGGGAAGTTTTCCTCTCTTGCTGAGAGCACACCATGCTGGTGGTCTTGTTCCTGTGGCCAGGAGATGGAGAACTCTGGGGAGATTGTTCTGGGTTTGAAGGGAAATTGCCGGGCAGTGCTTAGCGCATGGGCTTTGGAGTCAGACAGACCCAACTTCTCTACCTCCTACCTGTGTGACCTTGGGCCAATCATTCTAATGCGTGGAGTCTCTTCTGTCCTCATATGTATAATGGGGACAACAAGAATACCTACTTTCTAGAATGGCTGTGGAGGATTAAATGGATCTGCATGACAAATGTTTAGCATGAAAAAAACCCTCAACAGATAGTGGCTGCTGTTTTATTATCTTATTTTGCTGAGACGCTGGCATAATGTACAATTTAAAAAATAAATTTTTTTTAACTTTATACTGTAGTTTATAAGGCCCTTTCGCATATATGAGCTTGTTCAATCCTCATAGCATCCCTGAGTCTGTCATTATTATTCCCATTTAAAAAGGTGTGGCTCAGAGTGGCGGTAATTGACAGGTGTCATCTGTTGTTTGCACAGTAATAATAGTGTACATTCATAGTATAGGCCACTTTTTTTTTTTTTTTAATTGAGATAAAATCTTACCCTGTCTCCCAGGCTGGAGTGCAGTGGCACGATCCTGGCTTACTGCAACCTCCGCCTTCTGGGTTTAAGTTTCAAGTGATTCTCGTGCCTCAGCCTCCTGAGTAGCTGGCATTACAGACGTATGCCACCATGCCTGGCTAATTTTTGTATTTTTAGTAGAGATGGGGTTTCACCATGTTGGCCAGGCTGGTCTTGAACTCCTGACCTTGTGATCTACCCGCCTCAGTTTCCCAAAGTGCTGGGATTACAGGTGTGAGCCACTGTGCCCGAGTATAGACCACTTTTTGTTTTTTGAGATAAAGTCTTACTCTGGTTGCCCAGGCTGGAGTGCAGTGGCACCATCTCGGTTCATAGTGACCTCCGCCTCCTGGGTTCAAGCGACTATCTGCCTCAGCCTCCCAAGTAGCTAGGATTACAGGTGGCCGCCATCACGCCCAGATAATTTTTCAATTTTTAGTAGAGACAGGGTTTCTCCATCTTGGTCAGGCTGGTCTTAAACTCCTGACCTTGTGATTCACCTGCCTTGGCCTCCCAAAGTTCTGGGATTACAGGTGTGAGCCACCGTGCCTGGCCTTAGGCCACTTTTAAGAATTAACTCAGTTAGCTTATAAGAGGTGAATCAGGGGAGTCCTCCAGTTTGGTTCACACATAATTGTTAGGTTGAACCATATAAAATTACTGTTTTTGGTTCTGTGAATATTAGTATTTGTAAATGCTTCCGATCTAATATGTTCCAGAAAATACACAATTAAGCTTTGGAAAACCAAATCATAGACTTACATGCTGTAAGACAGCGTATTTGAAACTGGATGTAACATCAATTTAGTGAGTTATGACCAGCATTAAAAAAATGATAGAGCCGGGCACAGTGGCTCACGCCTGTAATCCCAGCACTTTGGGAGGCTGAGGTGGGTGGATCACAAGGTCAGGAGATCAAGACCATCCTGGTCAATATGGTGAAACCCCATCTCTACTAAAAATACAGTAATTAGCTGGGCGTGGTGGCATGCACCTGTAGTCCCAGCTATTCAGGAGGCTGAGGCAGGAGAATCACTTGAAGCTGGGAGGAGGTTGTAGTGAGCTGAGATCTCACCATTGCACTCCAGCTTGGGCCACAAAGAGCGAAACTCAAAAAAAAAAAAAAAAAAAAAAAAAAAAAAGGGTAGAATATCAGAGTATCAGAGTTTGCTGGTAAATACTGTGTGAAACTCATTTCAGTTATATTTGTGTGCACATGTGTGCAGCGTGTATGTGTGTATACTAAATTGCATCTAAAATGAATTTCTTATCATGGTTCAGCTGTTGCCAGAAAACACTTGAAGTCACTGTTCCAGGGAGTGGAATGGTGGAGGTGCCTGGTGGGGGATGGAGAAGGATTCTGTTTACAGAGATAGTAAAAAAAAACCAGTATAAAGTCCCCAATTATGCATTGTCAGTATCGCCGTATGTAGCTGGAAACCATCCTGCAGCAGGTGGTGCAGGAAGAACCCGATTCTGGAGAGGTACTTCAGGAAGAGAAGTGGGCTGACTGAAAGCTTTGGAGGCCTGCCTTTAGGTAACTGCCTTTCTGGAAACTTCAGGGCAACCACCCTAGTGAGCAAGCTGTGGGTCAGAGTTCCTTTGGCGTGTTCCTTTGGTAAATAGGTTTGGTAGAGAGCTAGCACTATTGCATTTGTAGTTTATTTTTATTTATTTATTTATTGAGACAAGTCTCACTCTGTCACCCAGGCTGGAGTGCAGTGGCATGATAGCTCACGGCAGCCTCCACTGCCTGGGTTCAAGTGATTCTCCTGTCTCAGCCTCCTGAGTAGCTGGGATTACAGGCATGCACTACTATGCCTGGCTAATTTTGTATTTTTAGTAGAGACGGGCTTTCTCCATGTTGGTCAGGCTGGTCTTAAACTCCTGACCTCAGGTGATCCAGCTGCCCTGGCCTCTCAAATTGCTGGGATTACAGGTGTGAGCCACTGCGCCTGGTCCAGTTCATTTTTTTTTAATATATATAATTGAAAATACAGATAAATAAAAGAAAGCAAAATTACCTGTAATCTCCACTTGGCCAAAGTTAACTCTTGGTACTTTTTTGCTGGGAGATCTTTGTCTTTAAATTCATGTTCTGTCTGTCTATTTATACTACAATAGGGTAACCTCCTACATGTGCTTGGTAACTTACATCTTTGATTTTTTAACAATTGAGGTGGGCTGAGCATAGTGGCTCGTGCCTGTAATCCCAGCACTTTGGTAGGCTGAGGTGGGTGGATCGCCTGAGCTCAGGAGTTCGAGACCACTCTGG
>NW_016107533.1:2897813-2926088 GCF_001604975.1 Cebus imitator
CCTGTAATCCCAGCACTTTGGGAGGCCGAGGTAAAAAAGAAAAAAAAAAAAAAAAGAAAAAAAATAACAATTGAGGTGGATGTCTCCCTAGGGGAATCCCAGGAAGCCACAGGATAAAAAGGGGGCATCTTGCTGGAGGGTCACTGTTGCTCAGTAAAAATTATTTTGTAATGTTATTTGAACAAATAGGGCATATTATGGACGAGATACCACATTTGCATCAGGATTTTTATTCAGCCAGTACAGTACACAACAAAGAAATCTCTACCCCTCAGCCCCTCTGGGGGTGTGAGAACGCTCCTTGCTATTCTCAGGGTCAATGTATGGCAATCTGTGAAGGACTGACAATATATTGCAAACATTTCCCCCTGCCAGTAAATATTCTTCCTTTGTATAACTTTTAGCTGTTGCATCCATTCCATTACGTGGCAGCACCTTAATTTATCTGAAAAGTCCTGTGATTAGTCTTCTAGTTTGTTTCCAATTTTTTTTCCCATGATAGACCCTATTCAGTTGACTCTGTGATTAGATCTCTGAATACATAATCCAATGATTGCCTTAAGATAAATTGAATAATAAAAGTAACAATAGTAGCTACCATCAGTTGAATGTTTATCATGAACTGTTGTCAGCACTTGCTACATATTAACTTATTTAATCCTAAAATGTAGATACAGGAAACTGAGGCTCAGAACCTCTGCCAGCTAGTTGTGGGTTTCCTTTGAGGCACAAGGGAGCTGGATGGGAGGATCTGCATGGGCCAGGGCGTGTCTGAGTCTCCAGGAAGGACAGCTGGACTTGGGCCATTCTCACAGGTGGGAAGGCTGTCTTCCTATGGGGATGGGTGAATTGTTGACTCTTGATGCCCAGAGCCGTGAAATGATTCCCAAAGCTACAGAAAACAAGAGTATCTTTGCCTTGGGGTTTAGATCCTGGAGCTGTAGGGTGGTAAGGAGGCTGTCTGACTCAGATCAAGCAATGTCATGGTATCATGTTGGGGTGTGGGCCTTCCTGTTGTAAATTTTGGGATTTCATAGAGATTGAAGTCCCTCGTGGATGACATGAGTTCATGGTGTCCCATAAGAAGAGGAACATGGGAAAGAGCATGGGCTTTGGTGTCAGCAGGAGCCTGTGTCCAATTCCATGCTCCTCTCCTACAGCTGTGTGACCCTGCTGTCTGCACGGGAACTTGAGCCTCTCAGAATCTGTTACTGCGTCTGGAAAATGGGTAGTAACAACCAGGCCATTGTGTTACTAGATTTAAATGAAAGAAGGCATGTAAGGCGCTCGGTCCAGATCATGGCACTTGGTAGGCCTGAGCACATTTGCTCCCACCTCACTCCTCCTTGTTAACACCTCCTGACTTTGGGGCTGCAGAGCGATGCAGAGCTCTTGCCAGTGTTGCCGTGAGCTCAGGGTGCAGGGCCTGAACAAGTTCAAACAACTTCTGCCAGCTTCAGTGCCAGGGACTATTGTTGCGTAGGGGGTCACCGAATCCTAGGGTGTGAAGAGAAATCGTTGGAGATGGGGGTGTGAGGGTGGAAGCTCTTATTTGAGAAGATGTGTTGTGGGGTGAGACTTGGACCCTGAGCTTCTGTCTGGCCACAGAGTTTGGGACCCACGTTTCGAAGTCTTTTGGAAGATGCACATGGAACGCTTAGCCTTTGCTCTTACCTGGAATCTGGCTTAGGCCTTGCACCTATCCTACCATGTGGTTGGGGTGAGTGAGGACAACTTTTTTAAATTTTTATCTTTTTGAGAAGGAGTCTTGCTCTGTCGCCCAGGCTGGAGTGCAATGTTGTGACCTGGGCTCACTGCAACCTCTGCCTCCCAGGTTCAAGTGATTCTCCTTCCTCAGCCTCCTGAGTAGCTGGGGCTATAGACGCCCGCCACCATGGCCAGCTAATTTTTGCATTTTTAGTAGAGATGGGGTTTCATCATACTGGCCAGGCTGGTCTTGAACATCTGACCTTGTGATCTGTCCGCCTCGGCCTCCCAAAGGGCGGGGATTACAGGTGTGAGCCACCGCGCCCGGCCGAGTGAGGCCAACTTCTTTTCCTCCAGAACATGGTTTCTCGGTCTCAGCCCTATTGACGTTTTGGGCTGGATGACTCACTGTTTCGGAAGGCTGTCCTGTGTGCACCGTAGGATGACCTGCAGCCTCCCTGGCCTCTGCCTGATAGGTTACGGTAGCACCCCTCCCCCCCAGGCAAAAATGTCTGCAGTTGTTGCCAAATGTCCCCTGAAGGGCAGACTGCCCTTGCTGTAGGTAATATCTGCTTTGAAGTATGGGTGAGGATGGTCTGTGCCCTGCAGTCTCACTAGGTGGGACTAGCTGTCCTCTCATTCTCATGGGATCAGCCTCATCTTGGTAGCTGACTTCCTCCTGGTGAGACCTCCCCGTGAAACTAACAAGGTTTACATATGACACAAACGTCCAGGTTGGCAGGGCTCAAAAGAGGGTTCATGTTGACTCCTTTCTCATTCAGTGAGTCCCTTTTCCGGATGCTGGGGCCTGACTTTGTACCACAGTCTGGACATCCAGGTGTCAAGTTCCTCCGTCTGTTTTCAGTCTCAGCTTCCTTCTCTGTAAAATGGGAGTAAATGATACTTTCCCCATCTGGGTGGGGACGGAACCCTGTGTTAATGTGATTGATGGTGTAGTGCTAAGCTCTGCTGCAAGGGATGTGAAGTTGAGGGAAAGGCTGGCGGTTTATTAGGAGCTTTGAGGCCAAGTTCCTTCCACACTAGAGATATGCCCTGTCAAAGGGAGATCCTATTACAAAGAGATTCACTGCCAAGTTCCCCTCCCACCAGCTCCCTGGAGCAATTTTCAGCTTTTAGAGTGTTTAGAGGCTTCAGGGCGTAAAACTAGAGAGAATGCCTTCCAGCCAGTGACATTGAGAACAGCAGGAAAGAGGCAGGAGGAGAAACTGATTTGCAGGGTGATGCCAGACAGGGGTGAGTGGAGTGAGGTAGAATTTGCTTTCTGAAATCTGGGATGTGCACACAACTTATCAAGGATACCTCACTTTGTGAGGCCAGGAAAGAGCTCCTAGCACAACGTAGAGCAGACTTGGTCAGAACATCAATCCTTGATTTTTTTTTTTTTTGAACCGAATTTCATCGGGTTTTTCTGAGACATCCACTGGACTGTCATACATATACTATGTGCTGGGCTCTCATTTTATCCTTACAATTATGATGTTCATTTTAAAGACATCGTGTTAGCTAAATCAGTAGGGTGACTACAGTTTGCAATAATCTACTGCATATTTCAAAATAGCTAGAAGAGAACAATTTGGTTCTAGCATAAAGAAAAGAAATATTTAAGGTGATAGATATCCCAAGTACATTGATTTGATATTTACATATTGTATGAATGTATGAAATTATCACATGTGCTCCAAAACTGTGTTCTTCTGTTATGCATGAATGAAAAAATTATCACAGCCATTTTAGAGATGAGGCACAGAGGGGTGGAGGGGCCTCTCCAGAGCCAGGCATGTGGCTCTTCTATAATGCCGCTTCTATTGCTTTGTAATCAGCAGCAACTTAGTAGCTTTCAAAGCTTGAATTTTCTTGCGTGCCAAATGGGGATAATAAATACCTCAGAGGATTGTGATCAAGATTCCGTGAAAAAATGTATGCATCGCCTCCGGCAAGGTGTCTGGCCTACGGAAAGTGCTCTGTACACACCAGCTGCTGTCATCATTGTTTCAACTACCAGTGATCATAAAGGATGCCTGCTTTGATGAGCTTTTCCAGGAATATGGACTGGTCTGCCCTGATCTAAATGTATACTCTATCTCAGGCCCTATTTGGTAAATACATGTTGGAGGTACAGTTGCCAGGGAAGGGAGGGATGTTACCTGAAGAGGACAAAGAGTCTGAAGTTCAGGAAATAAAGCAAGAGCCGCCCTCAGGGATGGAACTTGTGATCTGATGGTCTGACTAGCCTCAAGCCAACTGAGCTCATTGCCATGCAACTTGGTAGATAATGATATGGTAGTAAGAAGTTTAAAAGGATCATCCCTTCAAAGAATGTCAGAGTTGGAAAAGACCTTAGGGACATTAGGCTAGGAAAGACAAATGGGTTCCAGTTTTTGTCCATCTTCAAAAGATTCATAGTGGCTGTTTGGGCCCTGTATGGAAGGGATTCTCAGATCACATGGGATGTCCTGGCTCAGTAGAAGGCTATGCTGGGATCAATTGGTGATGTCTGCCATGGCCACAAGAGAGGCAAGGAGTGGCACGTATGCTTTTTATTTGCTGTCTTTGGCTACGGCTGAGGACACTGAGGCCCAAGACTTGCTTGCTAACTGGACGATCACCTAGCAAGTCATCAAACTACAAAAATCTCTTTTGGAAGGAATCTGTTAAGAATGCCCAGTTATACAGTTGCATCTTTGAGCAAGTAGTTTTTGCTTTTTTTTTTTTTTTTTAATGGAGTTTCTCTCTTTTTGCCCAGGCTGGAGTGCAATGGCACAATCTCAGCTCACCGCAACCTCCCTGTCCCGGGTTCAAGCGATTCTCCTGTCTCAGCTTCCCGAGTAGCTGAGATTACAGGTGCATGCCACCACGCCAACTATTTTTGTATTTTTAGTAGAGACGGGGTTTCTCCATGTTGGTCAGGCTGGTCTTGATCTCCCGACCTCAGGTCTGCCTCGACCTCCCAAAATGCTGGGATTTCAGGTGTGAGCCAATTTTTGCTTAATTGTCTTCAGTGAGGAGCAACTGTCTTCAAAGAGCACATTCTATCTTTTGGCAATTCTCCCAATTAGAACTTAGAGCATTGAGGTAGGAAGGCCTTAGAAGCCCCTTTAAATGGGCTCTTCTCCACTGAGGCTGCACCTGGAAGCTTTTGGGAACTACAAATTGGAAGCTCCCTCCCCAGACCAGTGGATTCTGGGTATCTGGGTGGATGGACACCTCTCGCCCTCATTGGTGTTTTATTTTTCAAGCTCCTCATGTGTTGTTAATACGTCGCCAGGGTTGAGAACCACTGAGACCAAAATTCTTTGGAAACAGAGACCCAGAAGGGGAGAACATGGTTGTCTATGTTTATGTAGGGCTACTGGCCCAAGGACAAAGAAAACTAGGGGGGAAAAAGGCCTTTATCAAATGCCACCCATATGCTGGGCTCTTTTACCGTTGTGCCGGGATTATTCTCCTCTTTTTTTTTTTTTTTTTTTTTTGAGACAGAGTCTTGCTCTGTCACCCAGGCTGGAGTGCAGTGTTATGATCTTGGCCTACTGCAACCACCTCCTTCTGGGCTCAAGTGATTCTCCTGCCTCAACCTCCTTAGTAGCTGGGACTACAGGCTTGTGCTACCATTCCCGACTAAATTTTTTGTATTTTCAGTAGAAATGGGGTTTCACCATTTTGGCCAGGCTGGTCTTGAACTCCTGACCTCAGGTGATCTACCTGTCTCGGCCTCCCAAAGTGCTGGGATTACAGGCGTGAGCCACGGCCCCTGGCCTTTTTCTTTTCTTTTCTTTTTTTTGAGATAAGGTCTTGCTCTGTTGCCAGGCTGGAGTGCAGTGGTGTGATCACAGCTCATTGCAGCCTTGACTTCCTGGGCTCAAGTGATCCTCCCACGTCACCCTCCTGAGTAGCTGGGACTACAGGTGTGTGCTACTTCTCCTGGCTAATTAAATTTTTTTTTTTTTTTGTAGAGATGTGGGTCTCACTATGTTGCCATAGCTGGTTTTCAAGTCCTGGGCTCAGGCGAACCTTGCGCCTTGGCTTCCCCAAGTGCTAGAATTACAGGCATGAGCTACTTCACCTGGCTTGCTTCTTATCCTATAAACTGAATTGTGGTATTCCATGCTTAAAAGCCTACATGGCTTCGTATCGCTCTCAGTATAAACCCTGACAGTGGCCTGCAAGACTCTGAACCTTAGATCAGGTTGATCAGACCCCACCCTCCCCTCTACCTGCTGACCTTATCCTGGCTGCTCACTCCCTGTTCACAGACTGCAGTCATCTGGCTCGAGTACAACAGACATTTGAACCCACACTAGCCCTCTCCCTCAGGGCCTGGTACCATCCTTCCAGCTCCTTCTCATCACTCAGGCCCCTCTACCCGTCATCCTCCTTCACTTCCTCTCATCCTCATCACCTACTCCTTTCTGTCTGTCTGCCCTCCTCCTGGATTATGAGTTCAGGAGGGTGGGACCCTGTATGTCTGGTATCCTCATGTGTAAGACAGAGGGTGCCTCAAAAGCAAGCTTGTTTGGTGAATGAATTGAAAGAACCACCCAGACATGGAGCTGGTATTATCCACAGGTTACAATTGACTGGAATTATTATTATTTTTTTAAATTTTGAGACAGAGTCTCATTCTGTCATCCAGGCTGGAGTGCATTGGTGCGATCTTGGCTCACTGCAACCTCTGTCTCCCGGGTTCAAGCGATTCTCATGCCCAAGCCTCCTCAGTAGCTGGGACTACAACTGTGTGCCATTACACCTAGCTAATTTTTGTGGTTTTGTAGAAACAGGGTTTTTCCATGTTTGCCAGGCTGGTCTTGAACTCCTGATCTCAGGTGATCTGCCCGCCTCAGCCTCCCAAAGTGGTGGGATTACAGGCATGAGCCACTGTACCCAGCCCCATATCACTTCTTATTATCTCATAATATTCTTACCTTTTGCAATGACAGCCCTAAATTGTGTGTGTGTGTGTGTGTGTGTGTGTGTGTGTGTGTTTGGGGGGGATCATAATAATCCTGAAGGTGGGGTTTAGCTTGCTCTGGTAAAAAGAACACAGATCCTTCAATTTGGGTTTGCATCCCAGCACTGCCTCTTACTGAGCTGTGTGACCTTGGGACATTGCTAAACCTCTGTGAGGTTCAGTTTTTCTGGGTTGCAAAATGTAAGCACGATACTAATAAGTAACTGACAGATGCTGTGCTCGTGCCAGACACTGTACCCAGTGGTTTGTGTGTATTGGCTGAGTGAATCCTCATGACACCCTAATGAGGTAGGTCTCTTCTTGCTTTCATTTTACAGGAGAGGAAAATAAAATACAGAGAAGCTAAGCAACCAGTCTGAGGCCACACAGCCAATCAGTTAAGAAGTCAGAGTTCAAGCCTAGGCTGCTTGGTGCTAGAGTCAGAGTGTTAGGCAGGACTCTATGAAATCATGCCCACAGTCCCCGGAACAGGTAGTGGTGCAGAGATACTTGGTAAACTGTTAGCTACCCCTCCCCCTTTGACATTTACTCTCCCAGTGGCATTTCAGTTTTCTGACTGTTTTGTTGTCAAGTTGGTGACAAAATTACCAATTTCCTGCCTGCTCACTTGCAAGCACAGCTTCTGTTGATGAGACCGCAGGGAGTACAATGTTCAGTCCAGGGGTGTGCATGGCGTTTTGGGCCTTGGTACTCAGGGACTGTGGGCACTCCCTTCATTTTTTTAAATGGGAAACTGAGTGCGTTTTCCCATTTAAAACATTTTTTTTTTTTTATATATTTGAGATGGGAGTCTCGCTCTGTCACCCAGGCTGGAGTGCAGTGGCGGGATCTCAGCTCAATGCAACCTCCGCTTCCTGGGTTCAAGTGATTCTTGTGCCTTAGCCTCCTGAGTAGCTGGAATTACAGGTGTGCACCACCATGCCTGGTTAATTTTTGTATTTTTAGTAGAGACAGGGTTTCACCATTTTGACCATGCTGGTCTCAAACTCCTGGCCTCAAGTGATCCGCCCACCTTGGCCTCCCAAAATGCTGGGATTACAGGTGTGAGCCACTGTGCCCAGCCTCACTCCCTTAAAATTTATAAATGGGCAAATGCACTTTTTCTACTTCAAATACTTTTTTTTTTTCTCTGTTGCCCAGGCTGGAGTGTGGTGGTGGGATCTGGGCTCACTGCAACCTCTATCTCCTGGGTTCAAGCCATTCTCATTCCTCAGCCTCCCGTGTGGCTGGGATTCCAGGTGCATGCCACCATACCCAGCTAATTTTTTGTATTTTTACTAGAGATGGGGTTTCACCATGTTAGCCAGGATGGTCTTGATCTTCTGACCTTGTGATCTGCCCACCTCAGCCTCCAAAAGTGCTAGGATTATGGCATGAGCCACTGCACCTGGCCCTGCTTCAAATACTTATTGAGTGCCTACTTTGTGCTAAGCCTCGTGACTATGGTTAGGACAAAAAACCCAAGAAAACAAATAAACAAAAACAGTAATTCACTGTCCTGTCATTCCCAGCTCATCAGTCCTTTGCTTTTCCATAACTGGTAGCTGGGTGCTTTTCTTCATTGTGATTGTTTTTATTGGAAATGCAGATTTGTGACTGTGATTGGCCTGAGGTCAGGTCACCTTGCTGAGGCAAGTTTTCTGGGTGGCTTTGCCCTGTTTTGATAAACAGAAGAAAGAGCAGCGAGAGCTGCATTTCAAGCGACTGCTGTAGTTGGGGCGGGCAGGCCTCAGTGTTTATGTGACACCGAGAAGCTTCAAAATGAGCTTGGCCATTTAGAAAAATTTGTCTTTTCTTAGTTAGGTAACAGTGGCATAACAACATTAAAAGAAATATAGAAACTAGAGAAAGAAAAAAAAAAGCCGTTTATCCCCCCATCACAAAACTGTTATAATTTTAAAGTAGTTAGAATACGATTTATTCCAGGTGGCTTCTTTTTTAAAATAATTATAATCACAGAGCAGGGACAGTTTCAGATCCTTTAATGCTGAAAGACTACATAAAGAGAACTTTTTACTTTTTCCATGTTGATACGTGGATGATATAAACCATGATGTTTAGTAGCTACAGAACGCTGCATGAAGTGTTTGTACTGTGATTCATTTAGCCTTTTTCCTTGGTAGAGATTTAAGCAGTAGTCAATTTGTCACCATTTCAACTGGTGCAAGGACCAATATCCTCATGAATACAGCATTTTCTGTGAAGCAGAAATTCTTTCTTCAGGGTTAATTTCCAGACATCTTTCTGATATTAGACACCACTTGCGTAATGACTTTCCAAAAGGAGTTCGTTGTTTACGTTGCTATTAGAATGTATGAGACTGCCTGTTTCATTTCGTCCATCCCTGCACTGGGTATTATCATTAAAAGAAAAGATTTTAAATTTATTTATTTATTTATTTGAGATGGAGTTTTGCTCATTGCCCAGGCTGGAGTGCCGTGACACCATCTTGGCCGACTGCAATCTCCAACTTGCCGGTTCAAGCGATTCTCCTGCCCCAGCCTTCCGATAGCCGGGATTATAGACACCTGCCACCACACCCAGCTAATTTTTTGTATTTTTACAAAAAATCTTTGTATTTTTTGTATTTGGTATTTTTGTAAAGAGGGGGCGTCATCATGTTGGCTAGGGTGGTATCGAACTCCTGTCCTCAGATGATCCACCTGCCTTGGCCCCTCAAAGTGCTGGGATTACAGGCTTGAGCTACCACACCCAGCCCAGCCAGGATTTTAAATTTAATTTGCATTTGCACACATGCCAGCTGGGCTCTGCCTCGCACCACTTTTTGCCTGTGTGTGTGACTCATGTAGACTGTTTTGTGTGATCCTTTTAAAAAAAATTAATTGCATTTTCTTGAATGCTCAGGGAAGATGTCAAATCATTGTTTATGTTTTGTACTGAAATCTGCACTTGTCTGGTGGCACCCAGAAAAAGTCTAACTGTAGCCAGAAACTAGCTGAGCCTAGTTGTAGATAACCTGACTGCAAAGGTCATCAGGTGTGTTCATTTTATTTTTAGAGCTATATATTTTAGGGGATGCCTGCTCTCCAGTATCTAGTTTTAAACCCAAATGATGTGAATGCTGGATGAACACTTGCAGAATGAAATATGACTGACACCGACTAGCTGTCTACACATTCCTGGTTATATCTTAGGAAGGCAGTGTGTGCTGGCACCTTAGTAAGAGAATGTGGAGTTCAAATCCTAGCTTTGCCCCTGACACCACGACCTTGATCAAATTCCTCCCCTGCTTCCTCCCTACCGTTTCCTCACTTCACACCTTAGTTTCTTTACTTGTAAATCAGGGTGATAAGGGCCACTGTCATTTTGTCAAGGATTTTGCATACAGGAAGTCATGGTGACAGCTGTTGTTACTGTTGCCCTGAGGGGTGGACACAGGCTGCTCCAGGTGTCTTTCCTTTAGGAGGCTCCAGCTTAGTTGGGGAGGTAGATGGGCTGGTCAGGGAGTTTCAAGTCGTAGGCAGTGCGGGCCTCAGAGGAACAACCAGGACTTGAGACAAGAATCAGGCCAAGTGAGTAACTGTTGCTGCTGTGGGGTGAATGTTAGGAGCCCAGGCCTGCAGTGGGGAAGACTCATTTGGGGTACAGCAAAGGGTGTTGCTGGGCAAATGCAGGGTGTTTGTGGTAAGGCAGGCTGGGGCTAGACTTGGAGGATGCCTGTGTGATTTAGGCTCTATCTTGTAGAGAATGAGATGTCATGGAAGGATTTTCTTTTCTTTTCATTTTTTTTTTTTTCAGACAGAATCCCACTCTATCGCCCAGGCTGTAGTGCAGTGGTGTGATCTCAGCTCACTGCAACCTCTGCCGCCCAGGTTCGAGCAATTATTCTGCCTCAGCTTCTTCAGTAGCTGGGATTACAGGCGCCTGCCACCGTGTCTGGCTAATTTTTGTATTTTTAGTAGAGACAGGGTTTCACCATCTTGGCCAGGTTGGTCTTGAACTTCTGACCTCCTGATCCACCCGCCTTGGCCTCCCAAAGTGCTGGGATTACAGGCATGAGCCACTATGCCCAGCCATTTTCTTTTTTTTTTCCCGAGATGGAGTCTCCCTCTGTCACCCAGGCTGGAGTGTAATGGCGTGGTCTCCGCCCACTGCAGCCTCCGCCTCCTGGGTTCAAGTGATTCTCCTGCCTCAACCCCCTGAATAATTGGGACTACAGACACATGCCACCACACCTGGCTAATTTTTTTTTTGTATTTTTAGTAGAGACAGGGTTTCACTGTGTTGGACATACTGGTCTCGAACTCCTGACCTCGTGATCTGCCTGCCTTGGCCTCCCAAGGTACTGGGATTACAGGCATGAGCCAACTCTCCCGGCCCACAGAAGAATTTTTTTTCATGTTGTAAATATTAATCATTTTATTTTTTTGTTGTATTTTTGATGGTAATTAAAAAAAATATCAGCTTTGCTGAGATATAATTTACATACAGCAAAATTCACCCATTTAAAAAGCATATAGTTCAAGGCTGGGCACGGTGCCTCATGCCTGTAATCCCGGAATTTTCAGGGGCTGAGGCAGGTGGATCACTTGAGGTCAGTAATTCAAGATCAGCCTGACCAACATGGTAAAACCCGTCTCTACTAAAAATACAAAAATTAGCCGGGTGTGGTGGCACGTGCTTGTAATCCCAGCTGCTTGGGAGGCTGAAGCTAGAGAATCGCTTGAACCTGGGAGGTGGAGGTTACAGTGAGTGAAGATCATGCCACTGCACTCCAACCTGGATGACAGAGTGAGACATTATCTTAAAAAAAAAAAAAAGCATATCGTTCGGTTGTTTTTAGTATATTCGGAATTGTGCAACCATCACTGCTGTCTAATTCCAGAATGTTTTCATTACTCACAAAAGAAACCCCATGCCCACCAGTACTTGCTCCTGATTTCTCCCTTCCCCGTCTCCTGGCAACCACCAATTTGCTTTCTGTTTCTGTGAATTTACCTGTTCTGTGTATTTCATGTGAGTAGACTCATACACTGTGTGTCCTTTGATTCTGGCTATTTCACTCAGCATAATGTTTTCAAGGTCCATCCATACTGAAGCAGGTATCACTGCCTTGTTCTTTATTATTATTATTATTATTATTTTTTTTGAGACGGAGTTTCACTCATGTTACCCAGGCTAGAGTGCAATGGCGCAATCTCGGCTCACCGCAACCTCCGCCTCCTGGGTTCAGGCAATTCTCCTGCCTCAGCCTCCTGAGTCGCTGGGATTACAGGCACGCACCACCATGCCCAGCTAATTTTTTGTATTTTTAGTAGAGACGGGGTTTCACCATGTTGACCAGGATGTTCTCGATCTCTTGTCCTCCTGATCCACCCGCCTCAGCCTCCCAAAGTGCTGGGATTACAGGCTTGAGCCACGGCGCCCGGCCTTGTTCTTTATTATTATTATTATTTTATGGCTGAATGATATTTTATCACAGAGAGATATCATGTTTTGTTTATCCTTTTATGAGTTGATGGACGTTTGGGTCATTTCTACTTTTTGGCTATTGTGAGTGACACTGCAAAGAACATTTGTGGACCAGCGTTTGTGTGGCCACGTGTTTTCAATGTGGGAGGATTTTGAAGTGGGCAGTGGTGTTTGGAGCCTTTGGGCGGGGTGGGCTGTGAGGAGCCTGTGTGTGTGTCTGCCCTTACTGGGCCGGGTTTAAGGCAAGCTTTTGTGCTTCCTTTTTTTCAAGTGACCCTCGGAGGCAGGACTATTATCCTTTTTTTTACAGATGAGGGCACTTAGGCTCAGTGAGGTTAAGTAAGCTGCATAGCTACACGATGGCAGATCGCAGCCCTGTCCGGCTCTCAGCCAGCCTGTGGCCACCTGCCCCTGCTGGGCCAGGCGATGGCAGTGGTCTTGCTGGGACAGGCCCAGAGGCTGTGTGGCGCTGGGGAGAGGCAGCAGGCTGGACCTGGATGGGGTAGGATAGTGGTTGTGGGACGAGAGGAGATGTTTCAGAGGCAGCACCCACCGGATGGCTGTGAAAATGTGATAGGAGAAAGACTTCGAGTTTGGAGAGTCGATCGGACCCTTGCTGAGGCCGGTGCGACCTTGGGCTGATCTTGTCTCTTGAGTATCTCCTTTCTCATCTGAAACCTGGGGCTCTGCTGGCTTCCTGCCTCTCCCAAGGGTGACTGGGGAGGAAGAGAGGGAGGGAGAGAAAGAGAGGATGGGGGCGAGAGAGGTGGGGTGGGAAAGGAGAGCAGAACCTGCTAGAACCTGCAGAACTCATAATCTAGGGGCAGGGAGGGACATGCGTGCAGCAGGTGCAGGCAGCTGTGGAAGGAGGTAGCCTGGTCATCTCGATGGACATCCCTGTCCATTTAGGGGAGCTCTGAACCCTGCAATAGCTCCCACCTGGAGGCTGATGAGCTGGTTGGAATCCAGAGACTATCAGTTTTTCCTAGTACGTATTTGAACTTAAGCCTTTGTTTCCGGGAAGAGTCTGGTGGTGACTCACACAGTGTCAGCAGCCCCCTTCCATCACCTGGGACATCCCTGCCTCATTCCTGCTGGGCATTACCTTAAAACCAGTGAGGCTTTTCTGGGTCTTAGAGGTCACCCAGTGTCCTTGCCTATCTGGGCCTGTCTCTGTTCAAGTGGCAAGGCCGACCATCCCCTTTATCACTGACTTGCAGCTTGCCTGAGTTTTGTAAAAAGCTTGTCATTGCCAGTTAGAAAATAAAGACAGAAACCTCACCTTTGGTGTTGGTATGGTGATGACTTGCTCTTGTTCTAACTCCGGTATTTTGCAGGATTGTTATGAATCAGTCACTTTTTAAAAATGTGATGAATACCTTTGTCTTAATAAGAAGGTAGGCTTATGTGATAAAGGTTAGTAGATTTTTCAAATACGAAGTCAGAATTCTACCCATACCCCTGAATTAGAGAGCAGTCTGAAGTGTCCCCCTTTCCTCTGACCAGTGGCTCCATAGGGGACCTAGGTGTGAGGCCTTTTTCTCCTGTGCATTCCTGTTGTCTTCCCTCCAGGCAGCAGCAATCTGGGAGGAGCTGTACTTGTGAGTTGACATCATGATGTACGGTCACTGGTCACTTACAAAACTGGTTAGGCCCAAGGGCCTCATTCAGAGCTGGAAGGGTCATTAAGGGTCATCTAATACAAACCGTTTACTTTAGAGATGTTGAAACCAAGGCCCAGAGAGGGGAAGTGACTTGCCCCAAACCACACAGCGAGTCTCGGTGTGAGCCCAGGTTCCTGGCTCCAGTTCCTTGTTTTTCTGCGCTCTTGTTTCAGACACTAAAGATGCAGTGATGAGCACACAGGGTGTTCAGTGACATACCTATTTTTGACCTGTTTTTTTTTTTTTGAGACGGAGTCTTAGTCTGTTGCCAGGCTAGAGTGTAGTGGTGCGATCTTGACTCACTGCAATCTCTGCCGCCCAGGTTCAAGCAATTCCCTTGCCTCAGCCTCCCGTGTAGCTGGGACTATAGGTGCGCACCACCACACCTGGCTAATTTTTTGTATTTTAGTAGAGATGGGGTTTCACTGTATTGGGCAGAATGGCCTCTGTCTCCTGACCTTGTGATCCGCCTGCCTTGGACTCTCAAAGCGCTGGGATTACAGGTGTGAGCCACCATACCCGGCCTTGACATGTTTTTAATGGATGCTAAATTAGGCTTTTCGGGTTGAGTTCTGACCTGTGCCAGGTGTTCTGCTGGAGGGAAATCTGTTACTTCTGGGGAAGAGTGGAAGGTGTCTACTGAATTCTGGAATCTGTTTTCAGGGGAAGCGAAGCCCATGCCTGGACCCTGTGGGCATTTGCTGTCAGATGTTTCATACCTTTAACCCAACTTATTTGTTTATTTTTTATTTTTTTGAGATGGAATTTTGCACTTGTTACCCAGGCTGGAGTGCAGTCGTGTGATCATGGCTCACTGCAACCTCCGCCTCCTGGGTTCAAGCAATTCTGCCTCAGTCTCCCAAGTAGCTGGGATTACAGGCATACACCACCACACCGGCTAATTTTTTTGAATTTTTAGTAAAGGTGGGGGTTTCACCATGTTGGCCAGGCTGGTCTCAAACTCCTGACCTCAGGTGATCCACCTGCTTCCCAAAGTGCTAGGATTACGGTCATGAGCCACTTCGCCCCACACCCCAGTTTATTGCATTTGCACCTAATAGAGAAATCAACCTGGTAACCAAATGGATTATTGTCAGCAAAACTGGGGGATGGGTTGGGGAAGGAAAGTAGTTCCTTCTATAGTAAAACTTGCTGATATTTGGTTGAAAGTCATTGTCTTACTCATCCTTGTGTGAGATAAGTCACACAATGGGTGGTATCAGAGTTGCAGGGTTTCCCACTGTGAGGACACGATGGGATGAACTGTGTGTGGGTTGGTCTGTTAAAAGAAAAATGAGAAGCCATGTGTTAGAAACAACCTAAGTATTGAGTGGTGGATGGTTTCTGAAATTGTGGACTACTATGCAGTCATTATCAATGCATTGAAAGAATGTTTCATGATATGGCAGGATGCTTATGATGTAAAAAAATTCAAGACGTGGGCTTCAAAGTAAAGTATAAATCTAATTTGGTTAAACAGGCTGGGTGCGGTGGCTCACGCCTGTAATCCTAGCACTTTGGCAGGCTGAGGTGGGTGGATCGTCTGAGGTCAGGAGTTCAAGACCAGCCTGGCCAATATGGTGAAACCCCATCTCTACCAAAAATACAAAAACTAGCTGGGTGTGGTGGTTCATGCCTGTAGTCCCAGCTACTCAGGGGGCTGAGGCAGGAGAATCGCTTGAACCTGGGAGGCGGAGGGTGTAGTGAGCCAAGATCCTGTCACTGCCCTCCAGGCTGGGCAATAGAGCGAAACTGTCTCAAAAAAAAAAAAATCAAACAGACCTCAGACTCGAAGCCATGCTTTATATGGATATGTGGTACAGTATAATGAGGTGCTTAAAAAGCAAGTTAGGCAGACCTGAGCCAAGTCTGGGCTCTGTCACGCAATTGCTGTGTGCCCCTGGGCAGGTCACTGGATCTTTCCAAGTTCAGGCTTCTCAGCTGTGAAGTGGGACTAGCACTTTGTCTCTTTAGGTTGTTGGGAAAATTAAAAGGCTTTCAGAGAAAGGGCTTCAGGTGCTGTGGCTCTGTTCGGACCAACCAAGTTACCTACTGCTCTGAGCTATCAAGGTCCCCTGGGCCTTTTGGATACTTTTGAGTTATTTGGCTTGGCAGGTAGTGCAGCATTTCTGAACGTACATACTCTGGGGACTCACCATCCCAAATTTCTTGCAGTCTCTCCAATGTGCCACACCCTTTCTTGCCACTAGGCCTTTGCACATAATGGAGTAACTCTTGTTCCTCTGTTTCCCTAAATACACTGGGTTTCTCAAGGACACTGTGTCACAGGGCCTGGCAACCCAGTAGGTTCTCAGTAATTTTTTTTTTTTTTTAAACTGAGTCTATCTAGCTCTGTCACCCAGACTGGAGTGCAGTGGTATGATCTCAGCTCACTGCAACCTCCTGCCTCAGCCTCCTGAGTAGCTGGGATTACAGGCTCCCACCACCCATGCCTGGCTAATATTTTGTATTTTTAGTAAAGACGGGGTTTTGCCATGTTGGCCAGGCTGGTCTCGAACTCCTGACCTCAAGTGATCCTCCCCCCTCAGCCTCCCAAAGTGCTGGGATTACAGGTGTGAACCACTGCATGGCTCATTAGGTGCTCAGTAATTTGTTGAATGAATTGAAGACATGGGACTTGAGTTAGGCTTTTCTTCTTACTATTTTTACTTTTTGAGGCAGAGTCTCATCTACTCTTTAGTGCAGTGGCGCAATCTTGGCTCATTACAACGTCCACCTCCTGGATCAAGCAATTCTCTTGTCTTAGCCTCCTGAATAGCTGGGATTATAGGCATGTGCTACCACACCCGGGTAATTTTTGGTATTTTTAGTAGAGATGGGGTTTTACCATGTTGGCCAGGCTGGTTTTGAACTCCTGACCTCCGGTGATCCACCTGCTTCGGCCTCCCAAAGTGCTGGAAATACAGGCGCGAGCCACTGTGCCTGGCCTATTATTATTTTGGAGTCAGAGTCTTGCTGTGTGGCTCCGGCTGGACTTGAACTCCTGAGCCCAAGTGATCCTTCTGCTTCAGCCAACTGAGTAGCTAGGATTATAGGCACACACTGTCCCTCCTAGCAAGTTGGGTCTTTAAATAAAGAGTGGGGTTTGGTGAGCAGGGTGGGCGCATTGTTCCAAGAGGTGGCCAGGACAGAGGTCAGTGGTGGTTCCTACTGCCTGTTCAGGGACCAGGCCCCTTTGGCACAGGCAGAGATCAGTGTTGGCACAATCTGCCTTTCAGCTTTCATTGTCGTGGGGGAATCACCACACTTTATAAGACATTTAATCTATAAGGCTTGATCAGTCTTGCTACCTTTCATAGCTTGGGGCTGTATATGCCTGTTTATAAGAGAGATCCATCCAGATCAAGCCCGTGCAGCAATAATGTATGTGCACAAGGCGTCCTGTGCTGTGCTGATGGTAAGATCAGAGCTGGACTTGGAGGCGGGAGGTGGCCTGGGCTCTGTTTCTGGCCTTACCCCTTACTAGATGGGTACTCTTGAGTGGAGTCACTTAAGAAGGTGATGCTGATCAAGGGCTCAGAGTGTCCCAAGCGTTTTCTCCTGCCTTATCCTCATTAAACAGCTCAGAATGTGTTGGGCCCCTCTTATGTGATTGGTGTTAATAAGGCAGTAGAGAGTTAGGGGACCCTGGCAGACCAAGAAAACCTGCTTTGTTTAAAGGAGAATGCTGCCTCTTCTCCCTCCTTTTTTTTTTTGAGATGGAGTCTCACTCTTGTTGCCCAGGGTAGAGTACAATGGTGTGATCTTGGCTCACCGCAACCTCCACCTCCTGTGTTCAAGCGATTCTTCTGCCTCAGCCTCCCTAGTATCTGGGATTACAGGCATGTGCCACCACGCCCGGCTAATTTTACATTTTTGGTAGAGGTGGGGTCTCTCCATATTGGTCAGGCTGGTCTTGAACTCCTGACCTCAGGTGATCCACCCACGTCAGCCTCCCAAAGTGCTGGGATTAGAGGCATGAGCCACTGCGCCTGGCTCCTCCCTCCTTTTTAAATTCATATGTATGAGGCACAGTAAGTGTCTGGAACCCTTTTTTCTTTTAATTTTTGGGACAGGGTCTTGCTCTGTTGTCCAGGCTGGAGTGCAGTAGCACGAACACACTTCATTCACTGCAGCCTCCCACCTCAGTCTTCCAAGTACCTGGGACCACAGCCACATGTCACCATACCTGGCTAATTAAAAAAAATTTTTTTTTTGTCAAGATGAGGTCTCACCAGGCTGCCCAGCCTGATCTTGAACTCCTGGGCTCTGGTGATCCTCCCGTCTTGGCCTCCCAAAGTGCTGACATTATAGGTATGAGCCACTTCACCCTACCTCAGTTTTTAAAAAATACTCGCTTAAGGAAGAGTGCAGTGAGGAAGATTTAGTTCTGCTCTGTTGCAGTGGCAGAGTATAGTGGTTTCCATTTACACATGTTTTGTAGTTCAGGTGGCTTTTTGTGGGGAGTCCCATGAGTTCACACTTGGGGTTACAGTGTGGGGGAGCCTGTGAAGTGGGTGTTGCTAGGGTGAGCACAGTGCTAGTCACAGCTCCAGTTTTCTTCTCATTTCTTTTTTGTGAATGCTTGGCTGGTGGCAGGCTGGCGGATCAGCTCGTTTTTGACCCACACCCTCCTGTGAAGTGGTGCTCATTGGATTGAGCCACCACCCAAAGGTCATGTGTTCAAGGTTGGCACTTTCGAGGCCATGTCAGAAGGTCTTATACCATATTCTAGCCACCCAGAGTGCTGCTTGCCATGCCTGTTCATTCAGCAGGATTTTTCTGAGCACCTGCTCTGTGCCAAGCTCTGTGCTGAGCACCAGGGAAGTAAACGTGGAGGGCAGTGTCCCCATAGTCCGGGAACTCATGATCTAGTGGGGGAGGTGAGGGGCACCTATTTGCCTTTTATGCGGCGAGCGTGAGCTTTGAGGAACGATGTTCCGGGACTCGAGAGCAATGCCAGCAGACTGGTGGAGCTGGGAAGGGCAAGATGCTCCTGGAGGGGCTTCGGGAGAAGAGCCCTCTGGGATTCGCGCCTTGAGAGAGGGCTCAGAGCTCTCATCCATCTTCATATCCTGACACTTAGCCCAGGCATTAAAAGTTGCATTCAAGATGCCAAGCCCCATGGGACTGAGAGTACCAGCCAGGTGATACTAAATTCCACTGGGGCTCATGTTCACCTACAGGCCACTTATTTTCTTTCAAACACATGGAATGGGCATTTAGAACTAGGAAGATCGTGAACCTGGTGTCTGTGTTGATGCCACACCAGGCATGGACCACTGGCTTGGAGCCCAGCAGCATCCAAGGGTCAGATGTCAAGGCCAGCGGTCTGTCAGAACTCAGTCCCTGCAGGTGCCATTGCTGGTATTAGGTAGACTCATATGACTCAGTGAGCCCTGGGATCTGAGGGCCAGCGCGGGAGATGAGGCCTGGCCTCCTGTAAGTGTTCTGTAAACACTTGTTAACCATTTCCTGCGCAGGGAAGCTGTGTGGTGTGCCCAGGAGAACCTTGCTTCTCGTGGGGGAGGGGGTGCTTGTCATTTGGGTGGCCTGACCACCTGCCTGCTTGTTTTCTCTTTGGGAGCTGGGGTGCTGGCATCGACCTGCAGAGGCGGGGCAGTGGGGCAGCTCACGGCTGTGTGGGTAAATAAGCAGTGAGCACAGCGAGGGAGCTGTTGCCAGGAGCCTCTTGGCTCACTGAGCCAAGCAGAACCATGTGAGGCACCCTGTGGGCGGCCACCCTGGGACTCGGGGACATGCACCCAGATCCCTCTTCCTCTGCCCACTTCAAAGAAAGTGCTGCCCTCCCAGTGGTGACGAGGACCTTCCACTGGCCCCAGCTTCTGGGATCTGGCGTTTACTTGGATACTCATGTGGCCCTGAACTAGGAGACTGGGAGCTGGCTTTGCTGACGTTGGGCAGAGCAAGTGGGTTCTGGAATGTGCAGGGGCTACCAGAGTTCCATCTGTTTGGATGAAGCCAGCTATTTAGGTCTGAAGGATCCGTTTGATTTTTAGAAACATGATGTGTTCCAGAGTTAGTAGGTGGTGATGGTAGAGGGGATTGGCATGAAGAGTGTGGCTGCTCTTTGTTCCTTTGCTGTTTTGGGGCCATCTCTTTCCTTCTTAGGATCACTTAGAGTCCCCTGGGATCATGAGAACGAAAGTGGGTCTGTCCTTCATTCTGTGTGAGGAAAAGGGGAGGTTGTAGTTAAGCAAGTTTGGAGAACTCTGGCCTGAACAAAATCAAACAGGTGTCTTTCTCGCAGGACTTAGAAGAAACTTAAATATGTTGATAACTCTTTAAGAGGAACAGGGACACTGGGCATGGTGGCTCACTCCTGTAATCCCAGCACTTTGGGAGGTCAGTGCAGGCGGATCACAAGGTCAGGAGTTCAAGACCAGCCAGGCCAACATGGCGAAACCCTATCTCTACTAAAAATACAAAAAAGTAGCCGGGCATGGTGGCACATGCCTGTAATCCCAGCTACCTGGTAGGCTGAGGCAGGAGAATTGCTTGAACCTGGGTGTTGGAGATTGCAGTGAGCCGAGATTGCACCACTGTACTCTAGCCTGGGTGACAGAGTAAGACTCTGTCTCAAAAAAAAAAAAAAAAAACAAAACAGAGAAGGGCATATAAAACCCTTGTTTTTCCTAGATTTTTTTACTCTCTAGCCGTCTCTTTTTAGAAGCATCTCCTGAGACTAGTGTTTTCAGTAGCCTGCTATAAGAAATTCATTTATTCAGGAAGTATTTGTTCAGCATCTGTTGTGTGCTAAGGACTGCTCTAGGTGCTGGGGATACAGCAGTGACCACCTCTGACCAAGATGCTCTCTTTCAGGAGCCTCCATTCTAGCAGAAGTGATGAACTAATTTTTATGGAGCACCTACTGTGTGTTAGGCATGTGGGTTATCACACGTTATCTGCTTTAACCCTCACAACAGCCTGGTAAGGTAGATGTACTATTTTATTTTATTTATTTTTTTTGAGACGGAGTTTCACTCATATTACCCAGGCTGGAGTGCAATGGCGCGATCTCGGCTCACCGCAACCTCCGCCTCCTGGGTTCAGGCAATTCTCCTGCCTCATCCTCCTGAGTAGCTGGGATTACAGGCACGCACCACCACGCCCAGCTAATTTTTTGTATTTTTTTAGTAGAGACGGGGTTTCACCATGTTGACCAGGATGGTCTCGGTCTCTTGACCTCGTGATCCACCCACCTCGGCCTCCCAAAGTGCTGGGATTACAGGCTTGAGCCACCGCGCCCGGCCTATTTTATTTTATTTTGAGACAGAGTGTCATTCTTGTCATCCAGGCTGGGGTGCGGTGGTGCAATCTTGGCTCATTGCAACCTCCAGCCTCCACGAGGTTCAAGTGATTCTCCTGCAGCTTCCCAAGTAGCTGGGATTACAGGCATTCGCCATCATGCCTGGCTAATTCTTTTGTATTTTTAGTAGAGACAGGGTTTCACCATGTTGGCCAGGCTGGTCTTGAACACCTGACCTCAGGTGATCTGTCCACCTTGGCCTCCCAAAGTGGTGGGATTACAGGCGTGAACCACTGTGCTGGGCCAGATGGACCATTTTATTTTTATTTATTTATTTTTAATTTTTTGAGATGAAGTCTTCTCTGTTGCTCAAGCTGGAGTGTAGTGGCACGATCTTGGCTCGCTGCAGCCTCCACCTCCCAGATTCCGGTGATTCTCCTGCCTCTGCTTCCTGAGTAGCTGGGATTACAGGTACACGCCACCACGCTTGGCTAATTTTTGTATTTTTCAGTAGAGATAGGATTTCACCATGTTGGCCAGACTGATCTCGAACTCCTGACCTCAGGTGATCCGCCCACCTTGGCCTCCCAAAGTGCTGGGATTACAGGTGTGAGCCACCACGCCCAGCCGGTAGCTGAGCTCTAGGGGTAAAGTGACTTGGCTACTTTGGCGGCTGAATTATCCTTTTTGGATTATGTCATCAAATTGCAGGAGGAGCTGGTGAAATAACCAATTTCTGGAAGAGACATTGATTGCTGTCTGAGGTGGGGCCGCTGCTGGCCTTAGCTGCTGTATCACTGTGTCTCTTTATGTAGGCTGAATGGGGAAGTTTCTCTGAGGCTCCAAGTCAGGCCGGGAAAGATACATTTCTCTGGAACAACCGGTTTGTTTCTGTGTTATGGGCACCGAGAAGCATGTGGCTCATTATCTTTTCCTTTGGCTTTGGTTACAAGCACCTGAGAGCTAGATGTGTGGCCCATCTTGACACTTCCACAGGAAGGGACCATATGACACACATTTCTATGTGCTGATCTTATCCCAGCTCCCAACCCCCCACCCCGCTTTATTATTGTCTGTATACTCATTTTTGCCTTGCCCTGTTCTCTTGACTGTTTGTTTTATTCTTTTGTGTTGTTTGTATTATTCTAAGCCACCGTATATACTTGGTGAGATGGAGCTGTGTATAACTAAATTTTAAAAATAATGGTGAGGGCCAGGTGCAGTGGCTTATGCCTGTAATCCCAGCATTTTGGGAGTCTGGGGCAGGTGGATGACTTGAGGTCAGGAGTTTGAGACCAGTGTGGCCAACATGATAAAATTAGCCCAGCGTGGTGGCTTGCGCCTGTAATCTCAGCTAATTGGGAGGCTGAGACAGAAGAATCACTTGAACCTGATGGACGTTGGAGGTTGCAGTGAGCCGAGATCGTGCCACTGCACTCCAGCCTCAGCAACAAAGTGAGACTTCGTCTCAAAAAAAAAAAAAAATGTGAGATGACTTGCATAAGCTCCCCCACCTACTCATTGGGGAAGTTGGGCTCCAAGCCCAGCTCTCCTGGCTCCACCATCTTTCCAGCACGCTTGGTGCCTTTCTGGATTAGGATCCACTGCGAGGTTTCTTTGCAGTGGGAGCCAGGTCTGTCTGACTTTTGCAGCCATTGTTTTATGGGTTCCAGTGGAAGCTGGGCTGGCTGGATTGGAGGTGTTGAGTGGCTTGGATTGACCCGAGTGTCACTTGTGGCCCAAGCAAGGCTCTCAGCTGTGGATTCCTTCTTGGTGAGGGCTGCTCAGCCTGGCCCAGGAGAAAAACCATGCCTCTACTTCTTGCTTGTGGGGCATCAGGTTTCAAGCAGGCATTAGACCAGATGAGCATCGTTATATTCTTCACAGCTATTTCCCACTCATTATCCTCATAGTAGCCCTGGGTAGAGAAGGAGAGGATGAACAGGTGGTATTGATGAAGAAGTGATTCCTCCCACCAGGCGATGGCTGAGCCTACAACCCAACAAAAAACTCTGGCTCACTGGCATTTCTCAGGCCAGACAGCTCCAGTGCAAGCACAATGAACCTTTTGCAGGAGAGAAGGTGGCATGGGAAGCGGGAAGAGCCCAGGATTTGGATGTTGGATGCCATGGACTTGATTCCCTGCTGCAACTACGTGCATACGGGGAAGTCACTTTTCTGAGCCTCAGCCACCTCATCTTTAAAAGGTGGGCCCAGGCCAGGTGGGATTACACGCTCGTAATCCCAGCACTTTGGGAGGCCGAGGTGGGTGGATCACGAGGCCGGGAGTTCAAGACCAGACTGGCCAACATGATGAAACCCGGTTTCTACTAAAAAATACAAAAATTAAGTGGGCATGGTGGCTTGTGCCTGTCATCCGAGCTACTTGGGAGGCTGAGGTAGGAGAATTACTCGAACCAGACCTGGGAGGCGAAGGTTGTAGTAAGCCGAGGTCGTGCCACTGCACTCCAACCTGGGCTACAGAGCGAGACTCCATCTCAAAAAACAAAAAACAAAAGGTAGGCCCTAATTTCTGCCCTGCCAGCCTCACAGGCTTGTCATGAGAAACTGAATGAGAAGACGAACACGAAAGCCTTTTGTCTGGTGTTAACCGCATGTGCCTATGTACTGTGCTGTCTGCATTGCACTAATGGTGGTGGTGATGTTATTAAGAGTAATAATAATGGTGAGCATTTAAGGAACACTGACTTCTATATTAGTCACTGTGGCAAACTTTACATACATTATCTTAATGAATGCAGAAAACAAGCAGGTGAGCAGGGACTGTCTATTATTTTCCCATTTATTTTTGTTTGTTTTTGTTTTTAAACTTTTGTAGAGACAGTGTCTCATGCTGTTGCCCAGGTCTTGAACTCCTGCACTCAAGTGATCCTCCCACCTCGGCCCCCCGAAGTACCAGGATCACAGGCGTGAGCCACGTCACCCAGCTGCATTTTCCCATTTTCACGGGTAGAAACGAAGGCTTAAAAAAGGTTATGTAATTTGCTTAAGGTCGCAGAGATGTTAGATAGTAGACCCCAGATTTGATCCCAAGGAGGTGACCCTCCTGTGGTATCACTGCTGTCGTATTGGAAACAGTAGAAGTCTAGGACCTTTTTTGGTTTGGTGGATGACATCTATGCACATCAGTCTGGTAGGTAGGGGCCATCTGGGGACAGGAAGTTGGGTGTGGGTAGGGGTTGGTCCTGGAGAGGCAGTAGAAGCTTGAGGCTTGGCCGGATAACAAGCCAGTGACACTGAGCTTGTCTTGAGGTTTGGTTTCTCACCTGTAAGATGATGATATAATAATATGCCTCATGGGATTAAAGAAACTAAGGGATGCCTAGATACTTATACACTGCTATCAAAATGTCTGTGTTATAAGAGTGACATGGCATTGCACAAAATGCAGTGTAGATGTAAATTAGGTGGAATGGTGACTACACCCCTGCTGTGTGGCACTGGCTTATGTCCCACCTGGGAGTAGCATCTGAGGTCTGGCCACACTGAACAAGCCACACAGCTGACCCCGGCATTGTCTTCTGGGAGGGGAATGCTCTCTGCTCTCCTGTGTGCATGCGCCGTGTTTGTGGAAGTGCTCTGTGTTGGACACGGAAAGCACCTTGCAGAGCGAGGGCCTGCCGGCCGGCCGCAAAAAACCTGACAGGTGACAGACAAGAGACAAGGGACAGTTTAGTGTGTCACAGTTTCTCATAGAGCTTTGGTCAGTGACACCAGGAGGAGTTTCAGGACCATCTTTGACTCCTGGTTAGTTTTTCTGTTTTCAAAGCACTTGATCAGCTGTAAAGCACTTAAAAATGTAAATTATTTCCTGCAAAAACAAAATGCACAAAAATGGATGGATCTGCCAGGCTAGGGAGGGGAGAGGAATGTGTATGCATGTGTGAATGGATTCATTTCTTATGATAAAAATACTTTATGCTTATTTATGTGAAACTTGGAAAATAGAGGAAAAGCATAAAATTGAAACTAAAAGTCATCCATAATCCTTCTAACTAGCTTTATCATTTAACATTTTAGTATATTTCCTTCCTGTTTTTTTTTTTTTTTAATTCTGGGTATACGCAAACGGGTTTTGTAACCCTTTACATTCTGGAATTTGTTCAACATGACTTCTTTTTTTTTTTTCTATCAAACAATTTGTAGAGTCCATTCTGCAAAGCTGTAGCACAGTGCCAAGCTCAAGCCACATACCTGGGGTGCCGCTCAGTGCAGATGAGAACATGCCAGCTCTGCCAAAGCTGGGGGCTAGGGGCCGTGGACGGCTGTGAGCGGTGTGAGCCTCGGGCCACAGTGCTGGCCCTGGAATGAATGGCTGAGAGACTGGGATTCCAGGAGACCCAGATTTGGGGGGAGACTTTTCATTGTTTGTTTAGCTCTTTTTTACTTACCACATGCAAGGAATCATACTACTTAAAAAATTACTGTAAAAAGCAGCTAATTAAAAATACAAGTACAGTCCCTTTGGAGACTAGACATAGTCAGAAGAGAAGCAGGTTCAGTGAGAACCAGCTCCTTTGTCAGTGTCAGCGAGGGGGCAGGGCGTCGGGGTCCGGCCAGCAAATCCCTCTCTCTGAACTGGGGGCGAGGAATGTGGCACTCCCTTTAGTTAGACTTGATGAGCTTTGGATTTGAGTGACAGCCCCTTTTATTTCCTGCTTTGTTCTCTCCCAGGTACCGATTGACCACAGTCTTCATTCATGCAAATGGAAGCTGGCAGCCACCCAGGGAGGGTTAGATACCTGGGAAGATAGAGTAGAGGCCCTCCTTCCCCCCTCGCCTCTGCAGGATGGTGGGGTGGGAGGTAGGGGAGTCGAGGTAACGCCTTTCCACGCTTTCTTCGAGTGTGTGTGTGTGTGTGTGTGTGTGTGTGTGTGTGTGTGTGTCTTGCGGGGTGCAGACCCCTCTCAGGAGGGCCTGTGGAAAGGCTGGGGTAAATGGAGTGAGCCCGTGGGTCCTGCCCTTCCAGGCTGCTGGGAGTTTGAAGTTGCTACCTCCTGGTCTCTGTTCTCCTTTCCTGCCTGTGGAAGGTCCTTGCTCTGTTCAGGAACGTGCATATGGCAGGGGGCTGGGCAGGCACTTGGCCTTTATAACCTCAGAGAAGGATTTTCAGTGCCCAGGAAGCCTCCCGCCTTCTGGTTTCTTCTCTTCCACCTGGCCCCACTGGGACAGCCTCTCCAGGCCTCGCACTTCACTAGAATCTGCCCCTCCACCCACCTTCCCCAAAACCCTACCTCCTTTCTCTGAGCCTGAGAGGAGTTAATTGTATTAGAGACCGAGAGAAACCTCCGGGAAGGGGCCCTGGTCCCTGTATTGCTTGGTCAGCAAACTCATTTACTCCCGTCCAGAAAGTACAATACAGTGACCTAGGTTAAGAGGTGAAAAAATGTGATGGACATTTTGCCAGGGTACTGTGTGAACCATTTCAAGGTATCTGCGTGAGACTCGGGAACATTCAGTTTTCTGGTTTCCCCCCTATTGTGCTGAATGCCGCCAGCTTTCCCCTTCTAATTATTTATCTTAATAATTTGAGGAAAGTTGATTTGCTTTTAAAAACTGGCATCCAAGCATCCCCTATCGCACTGCACACAGCTGAGAGATTAAGGCAGTTCTTTAGAATGACTAGCCCGGGTTGTGTACACAGCGATAGTGGTAGTGGTTCTGGGTGCAACTGGGGACAGGAGAGGAACCATAAATTTGGCAGGAAAGATTTGTGTTGGTACCCTGTTATATTTGCTTTGCATCACATATTGTTTAAAAAGAGCGATCTTTTCGTTAAAGGAAAAGGAACTGTGTATGTGAGATAAGCAGTAGAATAAAATGAAATGAATAGTTGGGTTTCGTCCTGTGGCCTTCAAAATGGCATTATTTCTGAGATCACTGTTTCCATACTGTTCTAGTATTTGTATGGAACTTATGAAATACAAAGTATAGGCATGCCCTGAGATCCTGGCTAGGTTGTTATTGATAGCGGTGTTCTTTTTCTTTTGTTTTAAACAGCTGAGTTTGGTGAAACTTCAGGAGGTTTTAGCCAGTGGTGATCTAAAGACAATAAATATTGCTTTGTGGGGACGTCTCCACCCTGTGTCTTACTTGGTGACTGTTCAGTGGTAGGTAAATGTCAGAACCCATTATGCAAATGTGGAAATGGACAGATTTGAGTCAATTATCTCAGCTGGTGTTATGAAATACGGTAAGTTTTGGTGGTGGTGGTGGAGGGCGTTGGCGTAGGGTGTGTGGATGTTCTTTGTTCCTTGCTGTTATGGGATTGCCCCATCACCTTGTTTGGTGAGGCCCCATTTCTTTCTAGAAGTTTAGAGTTCCGTGGGCTTATGAGAGCCTTTGTACGTCTGCCCAGCATTAAACTGACATTTGGAGATCTTCAAATGAGCTTGGTACAGTCTAGGGGCAGAGTGAAGGCTTAGACTACAGCCAGTCATGGCTCCGTTACTCTAGGCGGGGCAGCAGCTGAGCAGGTACTGATCACAAAACCCTCTGAAGCCAAGCTGCCTGCTGATTCCACAGTTGCCAGCTTCCAGCATGGAGCTTCTGGAAGTACCACGGACTGAGTTGAGTCCCATTGCTGGATGCTCCTCCTCTTCCTCCAGCTCCTCCTGGGTTTGGATGGGCAAATGCACTAAGAACAGCTCATGGGCGAGTGAATGAAACCATAAAGCAGCAAGAGATTTGGACAATCTGATTCAAGGCATCTGACTTTATTTTGAGGCGCATGTGCCAGAGTTGGGTGAAGAAAGAGATCCCCAAATAGAGACAGAGAAAGATCCCCAAAAGGGCAGGCTGGCTACCACTGATTTATTTTTATTTTTCATATATATATATATATTTTTTTTTTTTAAAGAATGAAAGGTATTTTACTCTTCTGTGGTAGGAGAGTAGACTGGTCACAGCCCAGCCCAGAACCCTTAACATAAGGTTAAACTGCTGGGTGCAGTGGCTCACACCTGTAATCCCAGCACTTTGGGAGGCCGAGGTTGGTGGATTACCTGAGGTCAGGAGTTCAAGACCAGCATGGCTAACATGGCGGAACCTGGTCTTTACTAAAAATACAAAAATTAGCTGGGTGTAATTCCAGCTACTGGGGAGGCTGAGGCAGGAGAATCACCTGAACTCAGGAAGTGGAGGTTGCAGTGATCTGAGATTGCGCCATTGCATTCCAGCCTGGGCGGCAAGAG
>NW_016107533.1:2926143-2933459 GCF_001604975.1 Cebus imitator
AGTTTAATAAGCTTTGTACGCAGGCCATTTCTAGTAGATGTTATGGAAGCCCCAGGGTTTGGGGCATCAGGGTTGGAAAGGAAGCTAAAAATGGGTGCATCCAAAGGACAGATGCATTGAGAATAGGTTGTAAAATTTCAGCCACGGGTAGATTAAGAAACACTGCACCCTGCCCCTCAGCCATTGTGTAGATTAAGAGCACTGCACACCGCCCCTCCCCCCCAAGCATGCAGCACCTGAGACAGCAAGCTGACCAAGGTGCTTTAATATGGGTGTGGTACGGTGAGCCTTTCACCATCATCTCCAGTGTACTTGTCTGCGAGTTTTTGTGTGTTTTTTATTTTTATTGGACTTTGCTTTGCTTTTTAAGGGAAACTCTGGATATATTTTATTATTTCACTTGTCAGAGGGTTAGTAACATGCTATTCCCATTCCTAATTGAAGGCAGCAAGTGATTCTTTCTGGCAAACTCTTTAAGAAACATGGGCATGGAGCTGGGCTGCCTGAGTTCAAACCCCTGCTCTGCTACTTATCAGCTGGGTGACCTCGGTCAAGTTACTTAATCTCTGTGTCTCAATTTCTAACTCTGTAAAAAGTGGAGAATAATAGAACCTGTGTCAAAACATTATTGTGGGAATTAAATATTTTAGTCTGTGAAGAGGGGCGCCAGGCCTATGGTAAGTTTTATGTAAGTGTTGGTTGTATATGGGATGATGAAGGCTGAGTGCAGTGGCTCACGCCTGTCATCCAGCACTTTGGGAGGCCAAGGTGGGCGGATCACCTGAGGTCAGGAGTTTCAGACCAGCCTGACCAACATGGAGAAACCCCCCTCTGCTAAAAATACAAAATTAGCTGGGCATGGTGGTAGGTGCCTGTAGTTTGAGCTACTCGGGAGGCTGAGGCAGGAGAATCGCTTGAACCCGGGAGGCAGAGGTTGTGGTGAGTCACGATTGTGTCATTGCACTCCAGCCTGAGCAACAAGAACGAAACTTCATCTTAAAATAAAATAATAAAATAACATAAGATGATGAAGATGTAGTATTCGGCATGAGAAGAGCGCTGGTCTGGTGAGCCTGGAAACCTGGCTGCTGGCCTGTTTCTAGCACTGTGTGTCCTTGGTCCAGGCATGTTCCCCTGGGGTGCTGATTTCACACCTGTAAAATGAAGACATTTGACTTTCACAGTGCTTTTCTTAGACTGTGGGAAGAGGTGGATGTGGGGGCAGCACCAAGACCAGGTGAAAGGGGCTTCTGGACCCCCGTCCTTGCTTCCGCCAGAACAGCGTGGCTTCATTTGATATATGGATTTTGGTTTGTGGGAAGAAAGGGTTCCCTTGCTGGTGTGTGTGTGTGTGTGTGTGTGTGTGTGTGTGTGTCAGAGAGAGAGAGAGAGAGAGAGATAAACAAAAGACGTGTGAAAGTGGCTGAATAAGATGACCCGAGGACTCTTTCTGGGAAGATGCAGGAGGAAGTAGGGGAGCTGAGGGGAAGCTGGTGGGGATAGGCCTGGTGGGTGTACAGGGGGCCTGGGGAGAGGGATTTGAAGACTCAAAGTCACACAGTGCAGGAGTGGGACTAAATATAGGGTGGGATAGGGCGGTGGGTAGAAGCTGTTACAATTTTGCCCAAATGGTATGGGCTTATTTACTATGGGAGGTACAAATGGCTTCTTGTTACAAAGTGTCAAGATCCTCATTTGGTTAAAGACCAGAGTTTAGAGGAGAGACTAAAAGTAAGAAAACAGAGAAAAATGAATGTCTTAAGGGTGTAGAAATTCAGTTTGCTGAAAGTCTCTCCAGCCTGAACAAAACAGCTGTTGGGTTTGCCGGAACTTAAACCAGAAGGTGCCTGCCAGTGGTTCCCATTCTTGCTTCCTCTTCCTCATCTCATCTTGTCTTTTCTTTCCATTCTGATGATCATGAGGAGTTTCCCTTACATGCACACCCCTTCATTCATTTGTCTGATCACTTAGAGATGAGGAGCTGCCTTGCCAGGTGGAAAAACCATTCTCAGGCTGAATCTTTAGCTTTTTGAGTCAGAGTTTTCCCTGGGTTTTAGAACTTCATTCTTATTAAAGTGGGACTTAATGTCTTTTATTATTTCTTCAATTCCAGTTTTTATTAGATCCAAAACATTTTTGGTCAAAACCAGAATTTTGATTATGTGCACCGTTCTAGGCTACCTCAACATCCAAAAATCCACTTGGAAACCCCTTCACTTACCAGGAAAAGGAGACGGAAGTGAAAAAATAAAAATATATATAAAGAAAGGAAAACCCAGTGCTAGCACCCCTTATCCAGCAGACTCCCCACCTGGACCCCCACCTGTATTCACATTCCTCCCACACTTATAGTTAGTGGCTTCATTCATCTCTAAGGTTCCATATTCTGTTCCCCAAATAGACTGCTCATTGAAGACAGGAACTATACTTACATTTCTTTTCTTTCTTTCTTTTTTTTTTTTGACATGGAGTCTCACTCTGTTGCCCAGGCTGGAATACAATGGCGCCATCTCGGCTCATTGCAACCTCCGCCTCCTGGTTCAAGCAATTGTCCTGTCTCAGCCTCCTGAGTAGCTGAGACTACAGGTGCATGCCACCACACCCTGCTAATTTTTGTATTTTTAGTAGAGACGGGGTTTCACCATATTGGTCAGGCTGGTCTTGAACTCCTGACCTCAAGTGATCCACCCGCCTTGGCCTTCCAAAGTGCTGGGATTATAGGCGTGAGCTACTGCCCCTGGCCTTATATTTCTTTTCTATTTTTCTACCCTGACCAACCTTTTCTTTTTCGTCTCTCTCACTGTTTCTGTGATCAAAGTAGTAGAGTCAGTTTCCTTGCATCTGTCCCAGACAGCCGTTGCTAATGGGAAGCAGCGTCAGGCACTGTACATCAGCTCTGTTCTGAAACTCTGTGCCTGCTGCCTCATTGACCAGCTGGAGAGTGTTGAACATTTGGTTGTAGAATGTTTGTGGACTGCTGAGTTTCACGCATGAGCTGTGCTGTCATTTCATTCATTCTGAGTGGCATCTGCGCCAGGGCTACCTGGAGTTTTTCCAGCTCCCCAGGCCTGGCAAAGGCGGAGAACCTCATTCAGCTGCATTTCTACAGCTCTGCTTAGAAGGCCTGCCACATGGTAGGGAATCAGGAAGACTCGAGTTTACAGAGCTCTCGGTGATAGAAGAGAAAGTAAAGGTATATTAGATTTCTTCTAGGCTTGCTGCCTAATCCCCTAAGGGACTTTCTGATTTCTTTCAGCAGGGCCGTCTGGCAGGGCTGAGTATGTATGGGAATAAATGAGGTGCTGGATCTTGTGGGCAGGCTGTGGGATCTGGGAGAGGGGTTACACCTGGGCCTGGAAGGACCTGGAATCTAGTGGGGCCATACATCTAAGCTAAATGTGGCTGTGGCTTGCAAACTCGGGGGCCTTTCGGGCAGCCTGGTGAAATGATAAATAGGCAGTTGCAGTTTATTCTCAGTCTTAGGGATTAAAAAATGGTGCCCCCACTGGAAACTGGAGGTTACATGTTCCACACAAAGGCTGCAGCTGCCAGTCAGCCTCTTGTGATGTGAATAGTACAGCCCCAGAAAACCCAGGTTTTTAAAGTGATGTCCCCTAATTTTTAAAAGTTGGCAACCAATTCAACTATAAAATCATGCCTGCTGGCCTCTGAGCAGGAGGCAGGGCTGGTGAACGCCAGAAGCCACCAGGGGACATACGCCTGCCATAGGGTCAGAAGAGTGGGTGTTAATCACCATCCAGATGGTCAGGTACCGGAATTGCTGCAGAAATGAACATGACATGCAGAGCAGGCAGAGCAGGTGCCAAAAGTTGGTATTAAGGAGGCGAAGGTCAAGTTCTTTGCCTACCAGAAAGCCTTCTGCTCCTTGTCTCCTTCCCTTCCTGCACCCCCGGGGACTCTCCGTCGCTTGCTGTAGCATAAGTCCGAATTTCCCTGTCTGGCATTCAAGGTCTTCCATGCCTTGCTTACAAGTGCCCTTTAGGCACTCTAAATGGTGCCTCCGCTCCCACGTGTGGCCCCAGCTCAGCAGTCCTGTGTTCCCTCCCCGTGAATCCCCAGGCTGCGTCTGCCCCCAGCTGCCAGGTGTTCCCAAGACATGCCGCGCTTTCTTCCCTCTCTGATTTCGCCCATGCTGCTCCTCTTCCTGGAATGCGCATCCCTCCAATTATGGAAATCCTACTGTACACTCGTCCTTCAAAAGGCTCTGGACAAAAGGCATACTCTCCCTGAAGTCGGCTACCTTCCCAACTCTGTAAATTTGGAATAAATCACATCTTTCTTTCAGCTTCTACAGCACTCACCCTGCATCTCCACCACAGCCCTTATGACATAGCTGTTGAGATAGGTCTGTTTTCCTCGGTAGATGATGAGGTCATTGCGGAAGGTTTGAGTCTTACTTGCTACTATATCCCCAGGGATAGTGTTTCGCCCAGGGCAACAGTCAACAGAGGCCTAGTGAATTAGATACTTGATGGTAGAGTGTGGAACACAGATTCTCATGAGGAAGGTGCTTAAAGTCTTTGGTAAGCCTGGGAAAAGGACAGTCGGCTGGAACAGCAGGTGTGAGGGGTGCAGGTAGAGCTGGATCCAGCTCCCTTTCAGCCCAAGGCAATACCTAAAACCCTATGTCTGACTTGGGAAGCAGTATCCTGCCATCTTCTTGCTGTGGCCATGAGCCTCACTGGGGCTTGACTTGAAGACTAGGATCTTAGGTCTGTCTTTGCCACCTACAAGAAGAAGCCTAAGACAGGAACAGAACAAAAGAAACCCAGTTCCATCTTTCCCCAGCTAGGATGGCTTCCAGGATGTGTATATCCTCTTGCTTACCGTGACAGGTCTTCTTTGGGTTCTCCGAGGCTTCTGAGCAGGCAGAGGCTCACCTTCCAGGAGAGTGAGCAGAGGGAGTATGTTGCGTCCAGAGATCCCTAGTTCTGGAGAATGGAGAGCCGGGTTCTAGTGCCGGATCTGCCTTTCCCAGCTGGGTGGCTTTGGGTGAGACTCCTAAGCTCGGAGTTTCTTTCCTCACCTGGTTTAAGGGGTTGCTGAGGTCTCTTTGAGCCCTGACATCCTATGTGACTGAGGCTTCTGTTGCGCCAGGTAGTCATCATTGTGGGTTCGTGAGCTCCTTTGTCATTCTCTGTTCCCCACCACACATGCAAGGTGTACAGCGATCCACCGCAAGGATTACAATGGGAGGGTTTACAGAGGAAGGCACTTTTCTATTTTTTTGGTTTTTTGAGACAGAGTCTTACTCTGTTGCCCAGGCTGGAGTGCAGTGGCACAATCTCAGCTCACTGCAACCTCTGCCTACCAGGTTCAAGTGATTCTACTGCCTCAGCCTCCTAAGTAGCTGGGACTACAGGCACACATCACTACGCTTGGCTAATTTTTGTATTTTTAGTAGAGATGGGGTTTCACCACATTGGTCAGGCTGGTCTCGATCTTCTGACTTTGTGATCTGCCCATCTTGGCCTCTCAAAGTTCTGGGATTACAGGTGTGAGCCACTGTGCCTGGCCTTTTTTTTTTTTTTTTTTTTTTTTTTTTTTTTTTTTTTTTTTTTTTTTTTTTTTTTTTTTTTTTTTTTTTCATATATATATATGTCTATATATATATTAAAATTTTTTTTATTTCCATAGGTTATTGGGGAACAGGTGGTATTTGGTTACATGAGTAAGTTCTTCAGTGGTGATTTGTGAGATTGTGGTGCATCCATCACCCAAGCAGTATACACTGAACCCAGTTTGTGGCCTTTTATCCCTTACCCCCTTCCCACCCTTTCCCTCTGAGTCCCCAAAGTCCATCGTGTCATTCTTAATTGCCTTTGCCTGAGAGGGAAGATTTTTTTAAAGGGCCCTTTTCAAGATTTGAAATAAGGCTCCATGACAATGGCCTGATTTGGCTGGGTCTTGGAATACCCTTAAAATATAGCCAGAAAGGGCTGAGGATGGGTAAGAACCCCGGGATACAAAGCCTTCTCATAAAAGGGAGGGCACCAGGCAAGATGGACAACTTGGTCCTGATATGGATGGGGCTAGAATCTCCATATTGTTGCTAATAATGTGGAACTGAATCCCCTTCCTGTTCCCAACACAATAAAACCTCAGCGTTGTTCAGGCACGGTGGCTCATGCCTCTAATCCCAGCACTTCGGGAGGCCAAGGCAGGCAGATTACCTGAGGTCAGGAGTTTGAGACCAGCCTGGCCAGGATGGTGAAACCCCGTTTCTACTAAAAATACAAAAAATTAGCTGGGTGTGGTGGCAGGTGCCTGTAGTCTCAGCTACTTGGGAGGCTGAGGCAGGAGAATCGCTTGAACCTGGCAGGCAGAGGTTTTAGTGAGCTGAGATCGTGCCATTGCACTCCAGCCTGGGCAACAGAGTGAGACTCCATCTTAAAAAAAAAAAACAAAAAAACTTCAGTGCAGGGGCTGCCTGCCCTCCAGGGAAGGCTGCAGCATTGTCACGTTTGTTTCTTTTTCCCCACGAAGCTCTTCTTTGGAGAGCTCTTAGGTCCCAAGTTTGCATCATCCAGGATCCAGGCAGTGAGTGAGAAGGAGGCTCTCCTAGTGAAAGAAAAAGGCATCCAGTGTTAATAGTATTTCATCCCAGTTGCATGGGGCTTGCAACTGGGAAGAAATACCATTATATATAGATATAAAGGAAATATCTTTGCTTATGACGAGCCATAAGTGGCCTCACCTTTCTTGAAACATAAGGTCCTCTTGGTTTATCATTGTATTTTGTGCTTTTCACAGAGACATGGAAACTGAAAGACGTTTCTCTGACAGTGGAGACGTAGGGCTGAAGAGTGGCATGGCTTGGAGAGCATTGCCTGCCCCCCTAATTCACACTGTTCTCTCTCCTCATGGCCAGCTGAGAATGTGGACCCACTGTAGCCCATCATCCAGTTCTTTGGGAAATCTGGAAATCTTGGCATTTCATGGGAAATCTGTTCATTGCTAAAATAGGCTTAGATTTGTTTTAAAATCTTATGTGCGCCAGGCAAGGTGGCTTACGCCTGTACTCCCAGCACTTTGGGAGGCCGAGGTGGGTGGATTACCTGAGGTCAGGAGTTCAAGACCAGCCTGGCCAATGTGGTGAGCTGAGATCTTGCCACTGTACTCCAGCCTGGGCAACAGAGCTAGACCCCGTCTCTACTAAAAATACAAAAATTAGCCTGGTGTGGTGATGGGCACCTGTAATCCCAGTTACTTGGGAGGCCGAGGCAGGAGAATCGCTTGAATGTGGGAGATGGAGGTTGCAGTGAGCTGAGATTGTGCCACTGCACTCTAGCCTG
>NW_016107533.1:2933484-2937921 GCF_001604975.1 Cebus imitator
AAAAAAAAAAAAAAAAAAAAAGAAAAAAAATGAAACCTTGTGTGGGTGAACCAAACACATCTGCAAGCCTGATTCAGCCTCCAGCCCACCAGTTTGCAGCCCTCCTTTAGATCCACAGTGGAGAAGGAGGTTAAAGCTATAAATTAGGACCCCTGAAAATGAAAGGTGGTTTGGAAGTGAATCTAAAGTAAAGTTTTAAATGGTCACTATATGTTTTCAGACCATTTTCTGGTAGTATGTGTTGTGTGACACAGGCTGTCCCTATGTTGTGCGGTGGCTTTGAGCACAGCATTGGCCCTGGACCTGCTGTGTGGGGTGCAGGCCCTCTGCTGAGAGCTGCAGATGCTGCCGGGAGCGCAGTGGGTGTGGTCCATCCGGCATGGAGGATGTGGGCCCATCTTCTTGGGTCAGGCTAGCCTCTTACACCTGTGTTCACTGCTTAACCCTTTTGATGTCATTGCATATTGGTTCAATTACTTTTCCCTTTTCAGACGACGAAAAGCCAATTACTTTTCCCTTTTCAGAGCCATTTATTATTTTGTTAGAGGGAAAAATGAAATTATCAAAGTAATGCATATACATGTTGCATAAAATTTACATTATACAGAAAGGCAGAAGGAAAACAGGGAAAATTACTTGTTCCCTTTTCTCTCTTCCCTTCCAATTCCTTTAATGGGAAGAATGTCTCACTAGTCATGTGACCATGTCTGCCTAGTCATGTGCCCTACAACAAATCCTTTAACCTCTCCAAACCCATATCTATTATATGTTACAGGACAGTAATAAAAGTTAACTGCTGGCCAGGCGTGGTGGTTCACGCTTGTAATCCCAGCACTTTGGGAGGCTGAGGTGGGCAGATCACAAGGTCAGGAGATCGAGACCATCCTGGCTAACATGGTAAAACCTCGTCTCTACTAAAAATACAAAAAATTAGCTGAGTGTGGTGGCATGCGCGTTTTTTTTTTTTAAGGTTAATATTGGGCATATAATATATGCTGCATAGGTGTCAGCCATTATTAATCGTTGTTGTCATTATAGTTATTACCAGCGTGATTATTTGCTCTAAGGGGAACCCAGCCATGCTACTCGGGAGGCTGAGACAGGATAATTGCTTGAACCCAGGAGGCAGAGGTTGCAGTGAGCTGAGATTGTGCCAATGCACTCCAGCCTGGGGAACAGAGTGAGACTCCGTCTCAAAAACAAAGACAAAACCAAAAAGAAACGAACTTAACTCTTATTATCGTTGTGATTTGATTAATGTGGATTAAGTGAGTTGGTATGAAATTCTCCAAATCCTATGCATATATAAGGGGTGCTCACAGAGCTTTTTTCTTCTTTTTTTGTGTATCTAGGATTTCTTTAGCAGTCCTTTTTGTAATTATAGTAAAAGCACTGAGGTTAGATTTATGGGGTTTTTTGAGGAGGATAGACTGAATCTCTTTCCTGCTTGAAGGCTATAGTGGGTCGGCACAGTTTGTGTTTGATAAACGTATCTTTAGCTGCATAAGAGAAAGAAGGAAAACAGTAAAGAGGAACAGTACTGTTTTCTTGGCTTCCTTCCTTCCATGCAGGAACTTCAGCCTGCTTTCCACACCCTCCCACCACCGGACTCACAAAGGCCACTGAGGAGTGCCTCCTGTAAGGGAAATGTTTCTCTTAATTAGAAAAAGGCATAGAATCTTGATTGCATGTTCTCTGGAGCCAGTGATAGAGATGATAGTGTAAGAAGTTCTGGACATTCAAATGTAAAACAGATTAATTTGTAGGAATGTTGGATTTTTATCTGGACAGATGTTTTTTATGGAGTTGGTTGGGATTAAGATATGGGACAGGGTCATGCTGGTGTTTTATTTTTGCTTTGGGCTTATGTTACTTAGGATTAACTTTAGCTTCATATAACAACAGCAACAAATCAGATTTATAGTCAGTTAACAGAGGCTTAAATGAGGGAAAGTTTTATTTCTCTCTCACATAAAATAAGTTAGAGGTAGTAGTTTAGGGCTCTTAGAGGCTGACATCTTCTACCTGTCTACACATGGCTTTCATGATCTAGGTCACCTCATAGTCCAGGATAGCTGTTGGGGCTCCAGTCCCCTTGCCTGAGCCATTTGTTGGCAGAAGGAGGAAAGGCACAGGTCAAGAGGAGGCCTTTCAGCCCAGCACGGTGGATCACCTGAGGTCAGGAGTTCGAGACCAGCCTGGCTAACATGGTGAAACCCCGTCTCTACTGAAAATACAAATATTAGCTGGGCGTGGTTATGTGTGCCTGTAATCCTCGCTACTTGGGGGGCTGAGGCAGGAAGATCTCTTGAACCTGGGAGGCGGAGGTTGCAGTGAGCCGAGATTGTGCCACTGCACTTCAGCCTGGTGACGGAGTGAGACTCTGTCTTTTTTAAAAAAAAAAAAAAAAAAAAAAAAAAAAGAAGAGGCCTTTCCTGCTGCATCAGCTCTCTTTGAGCAGTGTTCCTGGGAAGTTCCATGCAATACTTCTGCTTATCTCATTGGTCATAACTTAGTCAGATGCACACACCGAGCTGCCAGGGAGGCTGAGGAGTGTAGTCGCTTAGTCCCAGATACGATATATAAAATTCACAACAAGGGTCCTTTTACTGAGGCGGAGGAAGAGACTGGATGTTGTGGATACAGGCAGCAAGCAGGGTTTTCAAAGTACTTTGAAATAGATCGTAGAACTTTGTAAACTGGTTACCTTTTCTACTCCTCTGCTCACCTCTAACCAAAGAGCCACCTAATTGTTCTGTGTGGTGACTGTCACCTGTAGATTCTTGGTGAATAGATTCCTAGCCTCATCTTTTTTTTTTTTTTTTAAATAAATGGTAGACTGAAGATACAGGAAACCTGGAAAAGCAGAGCCAAAGGTCAGCTAGCACAGGAGCAGAAGGTAAATTCTGTTGGCTTGTAGAACGAGCCCAGACCCTGGTGTCAGAAGACCTGGGTCAACCCTGGTCTGTCCGCTTCTGGGACTCGGTCAAGTCTCTTAGCTTTCTGAGCTTTCCACATCAGTAAGATGGGGAATGCCAAGCCTTATGGGACTGCGGTGAGGTTCAGCTAAGGTGGTGGTGTGGAAGGCCCTGCTGGACTCTGAAGCGCAGTCCAGATGATGAATACTTTATGTGGCTGAGGTGCTTCCAACAGGCACGTGGGAAGCATCCATGTCAGATGGGGGTCATGTAAGATGGACTGGGGTCACATCGTGGGAGGAAGCTCTTGGATGAAAAGGCCTGTGTGGTCCAGCCTGAGCCTGCCCCGACGCACAGGGTTGGATCCTGGCTCTGCTCCTTACTGCTGTATGTACAGAACTGCCTCAGATGGAAAGCAGGGTTGGCAGCATGCACCTGGCCTTTCTTGTTGGTTTCCTGATGCCTCTCCAGGTGTGCTTATTCTGCTATGGAGAGTGTGACTTAAGCACGTAATTTTCATACAGCCTGGCTCCTGAATGCAAGCCACTAACCCGTTATTTTACTTGTTCCAGTGTCGGGGCTGGGGGGATGGTGTGTCCTTTGCCAGTGAATGCTTACGTTGGTACATTTCAAGGGTTATTTTGCTTATGCACCCTCCCCACCCCCGTCAATGTTAGAACTTAGCCCCATATTAAAGGCAGTGTCCCTGTGGCTGAATCATGGGGTTGATGAGGATGAAATGAAGTAACTGCAGGCGGTAGCCAGTTACTGCCCAGTGCTCTGTCCGGGCTCAGTGAGTGACCGCTGCTGCTGTTGCTGCTCTATCCAGCTGGCTAGACGGGGCCGGTGGCAGAGGGTGACTCAATTCTCAGTGTGTCCTTTCCTGCCCCTCCGCCAGGATGCTTCCCGTAGCCTAGTTCCCTTTTCTGTGAAATTCTTGTCCCTCAGCTCTGGACTTCAGTATACTGTTGGTTTCAAAATCTTATGAAATACAACATCAATGGGGGAAGAGAGACGAGAGAAGCTGAGAATCCTAAACCAACTCTGACAGCTGAGCACCCACAGAGGACTTCCCAGTTGGGCTGCAATACTTCTTAAGAACGTTCAAGTTAGGCCTCAGATGTGATTTTGTTTGCTGACCCTCTCTTTGCTACCTTGGCTTTATTTAATTAGCAAATCTAATTCATTCATTCAGCATGCCAGTTTATTTAACACCTACTTTGTGCCAAACAATGGGGATATGCCCCAAACAGACCAAGTTCCCTCTTTCATGGAGCCTACATTTGGTGGAAGAGAGACAAATATAGAAACAAAAGTATAGGCTGGGTGCAGTGGCTCATGCCTGTAATCTCAGTAATTTGGGAGATCGAGTTGGGGAGATCACCTGAGCCGGGGAATTCAAGGTCGGCTTGGGCAACATAGTGAGACCCCATCTCTATTAAAAAAAACAAAAGCAGGCCGGGCGCGGTGGCTCACGCCTGTAATCCCAGCACTTTGGGAGGCCGAGGCGGGTGGATCA
>NW_016107533.1:2939985-2941257 GCF_001604975.1 Cebus imitator
TTTGATGGTGAAAATAATATATACAAAATAAACTACTTTCTTTTATCTTAAAGGAAACCTTTAAGAAAGGAGGGCTCTGAGGCCTTTCTTAGAATTGAGGTCTCAATTTAACGTCATTGGATTCTGTTTTTCTTGAGTTTCAGTTAGAAGATTAAATAACATTGTGGCTATGAGAGCGTAATACAGATACTAGTAACTGTTTCTATGATTGTATTGAAGGATACCCCTATTCCCCAGATCCTTTATTGATTCATCTTACTTTTATTTGTATAATAGATCATTAGAATAGTGTCTGGTGCTCTGTTGCACTCACGCGCTTGTACTGTATAAAGGTTTGTACATATTACTCATTTAACCCTCACACAGCCCTAGGAGTAGGTACTATTATTTTGCTCATTTTGCAGGCAAGAAAACAGGCACAGACAGTTAAATAAGATCACCCAACTGACAAGCAGTGGAACTAGGATTTGAACCAGGGGAGCCTGGTTTCAGGATCTAGGTTCTTCACCATAGCACTCCAAGGCCTGTCCGTTTCCCCATAAATCTTTACTGAAGAACAATGGCGATGGCCATACTGGTCATTGTTGTGCTTTATATGCTATGCACTGTGTCGTGTATTTCAGACACATGAGTGAGAATCTCCATCCCTGCAAGATATTAAGAGCCCATTTTACAGAGGAGGAAATGAAGGCTCAGAGGAGTCCAGTAACTTGCTGGAAGTCCAAAGCTAAGGAGTGGAGCCAGAATTCAAACTCGAGTTTGTCTGGCTTCCACATCCTGCTATTTCCTCAGCACAGTGGCCGTCCTGCAAGCCCGTCACATGTTCCTTCCCTGGTGACTCGTGGCACCTGGCTACCTCCTTTCAGACTCACTTTGTGGCCCATGGCACCCAGTTGTGTCATGACTGGACAGTGGCTCCCGTTTCTCCAGGTCTGACGGTGAGGCCACATGAGCTGCCCCAGGGAGGCCGGCAGAGCCGGAGCTTGGCTTTGAAAGCTGCCAATCCAGCTGAGTCCCTCCACGTCCCTTGCTCCGTTTTAATCCCACGGCTTTCCTAAAGCTACTGTGGATCTCCTTTTCTTATGAGAAGAGATTGGGCAGATGCACACACACACGGTAATGCGCAAGGGGCGAGTTTCCTGTAAGTGTCAGGATGAGCTGTTTCTAATGAAGAGCCTGGGCCTGGTGAGCCCCCGGGAAGGGTGGGGACCGTCTGCACTCTCCTGGAAAGGAAATTGTGGTTTCTTTCTTTTCTTTTTTTTTTTTTCCTTT
>NW_016107533.1:2942441-2951630 GCF_001604975.1 Cebus imitator
TTGACCAGGATGGTCTCGATCTCTTGACCTCGTGATCCACCTGCCTCGGCCTCCCAAAGTGCTGGGATTACAGGCTTGAGCCACCGTGCCCGGCCCTAAAGTCATTTTTTAAAAAAATCTCTTTTAATGTTACATAGGTTGTAAATGTAATTATGAATATCATCTAAGATATTTTGAAAAGTGATTTTTTTTTGTGGCCTTGTAGCATATCATATATACATATTATTACTTTGCCATTTCTGGATGTTTAGGTCGAATCCTAATTTTTTCCTCTTTTGCTGTTTTAAGTCATGTATTTTAGCAATTAGCCGAGGAGAGATTCCTAGAAATGAGTTCACTGAGAGGATAAGAGAAAGTGAGGATTTAAAGCCAGATCGGTCTGCCTTCAAATCTAGTGCTCTTTGTACTGGTATTAGTTCTTCTGTCTTTGTTACCTGTCAGAATTCTAGAAATCTCCCAGAGAAACCAGGCATATACTGCTCTCCACTGGTGAGCTGCTTCTCACCTGGGTAGCCCAGGGTGGTTTGCTCTAGAATTATATTTCTTCTTTTTCTTTTTTTAACTTGGCAGTGGCTAACCATGCTCTGGAGTGGCACCAGGTAAGTCAGCTGGTATCAGCGTCATCTGCGTTACCTGACATGAGCCCAGGTTATCATCTATGTGCACACACAAATATCACATGTTAGACAGTATCATGTTGTTGAAGCAAGTTATACTTGAACGAGTAAAACATAGTTTGGAGGCCATGTTGAGTGTAATTTAATCTGCCCGATTCAGAACTTTTGCAGAGAGTGCCTCAGGGTTCCTATTTGGAAATATCAGTTATTAGTTTAGGCAATATAGTAACATACTTTCTATATTTATAATAATATAAAAGAGACTTTCTGAAGCAGAACGCTGATCGACACAGGAGTCTTTTCCAAATTATGTATTCCGTCAGAACCAGGATTTAATAGGAGGTGGATGGGTCGGGGATGGTTCTTGGTCAGACAAACTGGGAAAAGCTTCATAATGAGATTCTCAAAGCACTTACAGCATTTGAAGGCTCAGAGAGGTGCTATGGTCAGGAAGCCTATTTGAGTCTGCTGGAAGCCAGTATGTCCCACAGAATACCTCCTGATAATCCTGTGGAATAAGCAGCATATGGACTGTTACTGAGCTAGAATTAAAGTTCACACATGGCCAGGCGCGGTGGCTCACGCTTGTAATCCCAACACTTTGAGAGGCTGAGGTGGGCAGATCACTTGAGGCCAGGAGTTTAAGACCAGCCTGGCCAATATAGTGAAACCCCGTCTCTACTAAAAATACAAAAAATTAGGTGGGTGTGTTGACAAGCACCCGTAATCCCAGCTACTTAGGAGGCTGGGGCAGGAGAATCGCTTGAACCTGGGATTTGAAGGTTGCAGTGAGCCAAGATCGCGCCACTGCACTCTAGCCTGGGCAACAAGAGCAAAACTCTGTTCCCCCTCTCCCCCCAAAAATCAGCACACCTAGTTTTTCAGCTCTATTCAGGCTGGCCCTATACCTGCTGTCTCCTTTTCACTTCCTGTTCTTCCTGGCCTCCGTGAGTCCACGTGTGCCCTTGTCTCTGCTTGGTGTGCCTTCCTCTTTCCTCCACATTGCGAAATTCCACCCACTTTTCAAGGCTCAGTTCGAATCATCCTCCTTTGCTTTATCGTTTTGTATGCTCTGTACGGTTTGGCCTCTTGGTCTGCTGCTCTCTGTGTCTGCTGTGTGGAGCGGTTCTCTATCTGGTATTACAGTTATTTGTGTACTTATCTTTTGATTCATCTACTTGAAGACAAGAGCTGGTCTCAGGCTGCCATTCCTGCAGGGTAGGCTCTCACATTGACTTGCACGTAGTAAGTGCTCAGTAAATGCTTGCTGAATAAGTGTTCATGGTGTAACTTAATACTTCCAGTGGTGAGAGGTCTTGACAAGAGTGTGGCAGTGAAGTTGTTCCCCTTGGCAGTTTCTATGCTGACCTCAGGTTACTGCACGAGACACCGAATCTGTTTTCCTCCATTCAGCATCACTGGAGAGGACAGCCTTGCTGCTGAGTTTTTTTTCTGATCAGTTACATGACGGTTTCATCTATAAGAATACTGATAATAGGTGGCTCTGCCCATGGAGTAGTTGTTCTTTATCGCTTTACTTTCCTAATAAACTTGCTATCACTTTATGCTAAAATAAAAAAAGACTGGCTGGGTATGGTGGCTCAAGCTTGTAATCCCAGAACTTTGGGAGGCCAAGGCAGGTGGATCACTTGAGGTCAGGGGTTTGAGACCAGCCTGGCCAACATGGTAAAACCCCGTCTCTACTAAAAATACAAAAATTAGCTGGGTGTGATGGCGGGTGCCTGTAGTCCGCAGCTACTTGGGAGGCTGAGGCAGGAGAATGGCTTGAACCCGGGAGGCAGAGGTTGCAGTGAGCTGACATCGCACCACTGCACTCCAGCCTGGGTGACAGAGCAAGACTCTATCTCAAAAAAAAAAAAAAAAAAAAAAAAAAGGACTACTGATAATAGCCTTCAGTTTTTTGAGCACTTGCTGTGTGCTAACTGCCTTATGCATACTATTTCTTTAATCCTTATATCTACCCATGAGATAGGGTTTGGTTATTCAGACAGTGACAAAACCTGCGACTCAGAGAGGTTAAATAACCTGAGCTGGCTCAAACAAAACATAAACAGCTGGCTCAAACAAAGTCATATATTAAGTGGCAGCGCTGGGAGTTAAATTTAGGTCTGTCTCATTCAATAGTACATACACCACATAACTTCGGCCAAATACAATACTTTGGTGTGTGTCTGTGTGTGTATGCACATGTGTGTGGCCTTTATTGACTTACTGAATTCACCCTGAATCTTCTCCCCCCTTTCCTGTCTCTTTTCTCTTTCTGAATAACACCACTTCTTTTTCTCTACTGGTCATGGTCTCTGTGGGTTTCACTGTGGCTAATTTACCTGTTTTTACAGGTGTCTTAATTGTTTCTCCTCTCACCCCTCTTATTTTTGAAGCTTTATTGAGATACTGGCTGGGGCTTTAGGGCTACCACTGTCAAGTTTGACAGTAAGTGTCCCCCCAGTCTCCCTTTTGCCCCCGCCCCCCAACTTTTACGAGACAGAATTTTGCTCTTGTCGTCCAGGTTGGAGTGCAGTGGTACGATATTGGCTCACTGTGACCTCCGCCTCCCGGGTTCAAGTGATTCTCCTGCCTCAGCCTCCCGAGTAGTTGGGATTACAGGCATGCACCACCATGCCCGGCTAATTTTTGCATTTTTATTAGAGATGTGGTTTCACCATGTTGCCCAGGCTGGTCTTGAACTACTGACCTTAGGTGATCCACCTGCCATGGCCTCCCAGAGTGCTGGGATTACAGATGTGAGCCACCTTGCCCGACGGCTTTTGCCCTTTCTTGACATTACCAGTGCATCCTGTCCCTGAGCGCCTCCGAGTTCCAAGTCTCAGATTTGTTTTCTTTGGAGATAAATTGCAGGCAGGTGTTACTTCTTACTGAAGTTCCCAGGTAGCACAGGCTTTGCTAAACAACAGAGCACCAGGAACTCCATCATAGGGCCCTCAGGATGCTGTGTGTGTGTGCGTGCACACCTAGTGAAATGTAATCATTTACTGGGAGTAAAAGAAATTCTTTCCCCAGAGCCCAAATTTGGCTAGTCTCCTTACGTACACAGCTTTGACAGGGATTCCATATGTTTTGCTCATCTTTGCTTTTTTTTTGCAGCCTCCACAAATTTATTTTCCACACCACTGCCACTAAGCAGAGTTGTTTCCAAAGTGCAGATCTGGTGGTACCATTCTACTGTCAAAAATTATTTTTTTGGCTCCTTATTGCCCTTAGGGTGATAGGCCAGGTGGCTGCTCATCTCTCCAGCTTCTCTTACGGTTTTTTTTTTTTTTTTTGAGACAGAGTCTTGCTGTGTTGCCCAGGCTGGAGTGCAATAGCGCAATCTCGGTTTACTGCAACCTCCGTCTCCTGGGTTCAAGCAATTCTCTTCCCTCAGCCTCCCAAGTAGCTGGGATTACAGGTACCTGCCCCCACACCTGGCTAATTTTTGTAAATTTAGTAGAGATGGAATTTCGCCATGTTGGCCAGGCTGCTCTCGAACTCTTGACCTCAAGGGATCTGCCCACTTTGGGCTCCCAAAGTGTTGGTATTACAGGCATGAGCCACCGCAGCCTCTTACGTTCTTTTCCTCTGTTGTCTGCAGCCGTGGAGAGCTCTGGGTTGTCCTGCACACGTGCACTGCCCTCTCTTTTATGGACTTTTTAGGCTGGCTGCACCTTTCGTTAGTGTCACCCCAGTCTCCTCCTTCACCTGGCTAGTTCCTGTTGGCCACTTCTGGAAATTCATGGCAGTCTAGGCCACCGTGAATCCATCCTCTTTCTCTGTCACTCAGCTCACTGTGCTGGGTTTTATCTCTCCTTCCCTCCCGACTGGATCCTTCATCTCTTGAGGGCAGGCGTCGTGCCTTCTTCATTTCCACGCCTCCCAACTCAGCGCTTAGTACATAGTAGGGGCTCAGGTACTGTGTGTGGAATGAAGGACTCGTGTGAAAATGCAGGGAGGTAGAAGGCTGAGTGTTTCTGTTCCTTGATCATTCCCGGGTTTGACTAATAACTCTCATACGCACTGCTACTCATTGAAGGCCTACTATGTGCATGCAATCCATGTGTGTTATACAGCTTATTTATTGTTCACCCATGTAGAACTCCCAGACACATAGCATTGTTACAAACTTCATCACAGAGATAAGGAGACCAGGGCTCTGTTTCTCTTTGTTTCTCGGATGAGAAGTCTCACCAGTGTCGACTGTGGCTTCTGAGCATTACCAGGCACATTCAGGACTGAAAGCTGAAAGGTTTTATCCCTGAGACTCAGGGACATATGATGACAACCTTTTATTTTGTTTTAATTAATTTTTTTCGAGTCAGAGTCTTGCTTCGTCACCCAGGCTGGAGTGCAGTGGCACAATCACGGCTCACTGTAGCCTCAACCTCCCGGGTTCTAGCAATCCCCCCACCTTAGCCTCCTGAGGAGCTGCGACCACAGGTACTTGCTACCACGTGTGACTGATTTTTGTATTTTTTGTAGAGATGGGGTTTTGCCATGGTCTCAAATTCCTGAGCTCAAGCGATTGGCCTGACTCAGCCTCCCAAAGTGTTGGGATTACAGGCATGAGCCACCGCACCTGGCCTGACAATATTTTAAACAAAATTTTAGGTGCCTGGGCCCTGGAAGGTTCCCAGTTGCCCAACTCTGGAGGGTGGGGGATGGAGACAGAGAGAGAGAGAGAGAGAGAGAGAGAGAGAGAGAGAGAGAGAGAGAGAGAAAGGCTTTTCCTTCTCAAATAGTTTGCATTTACACAAAGGCCAAGGTGTACTTGTTTATTGAATCAATAAAGATACAATCTCTTTGAATAGTTCAGAATCTGATATCCTCATTAGACCGAGTTCACCTTTTGTGAAGGACACAGGATAGCTGGGTAGGGTGTTGTAGCAATGAGGAGTTACGTTATAAGGAGTCTCTTCAGTGTCTTTTTGGTCATATGAATTTTATTTGCCCAGTAGGACATGACTGAGGCTCTGAATAGTCAAAGAAAACATCTCTCTTATTTTTTGCTCATGAATAGAACACTCTGTGTCCTGAATTGCTGCTCCGCTGGGGCCAGCACGTGGTGTATTTTTCTAATGTTTGAACCAATGGGGTTTTTCATTTTGGGGCAATCCAGGTAAAGATTTTCTGGTGCTCCCGTGTGACAAGGAAAGCATGTCTTGTATTTTCTCTCTCTTTCCCTTCTGTCTTTTGAGTTTGAAAAATTATATTTTGAGTTATATGACTAATTTTAGCAAATTTACTAGAAATTGATGTTCTGCCAATGATTGGAGATCCCTTCCTTCCCTCTGCTCTTCCAAACCAAAACAATGCTGTGTCTTAAAGCTAGAGGGATGGGTATTTAGTATTGGAGTACAGCAGTTTAGAACATTGGAGACATTTACAAGGATAAATCTGTGGCTCTGGGGTCTGACTGTCTTTGTGTGTGTGTGTGTGTGTGTGTGTGTGTGTGTGAGAGAGAGAGAGAGAGAGAGAGAGAGAGAGACAGAAAGACAGTAAGAGAGAGTGAGCTGGGGTTGGGGCTGGGAAGGAAGAGTGATTGATTAGGAGGCTCTTGTACAGAGTAGAACAAGACTTCCTGAAATGTAAGACCCAAAACACATAGATAACCATATTTTCCAGTCCTGAAATCAGGCCTTAGTCTGATAAAGGTTTTCTTTTGATTTGTGATTCTGATAACATGAAAAGTCTTATAAAAGTATAGAATTGTAGCTGGCAGTCTGCTTTATGTGAAAGAATGAACCCCACAGAATGAGACTGACCTGTGAGATCCGGAACCTGCCTCAGGTGCAGACCAGGGTTTTCACAATCTTTGATCACTTCCCTTTTGGGTGGAACTTTCTCTTTTAGCTCCATATTTATAAATGGGGTCACATTTCGTCAGGTGTTTTATTTTTATGTTTAAAGAGAGACAGGATCTTGCTGTGCTGCCCAGGCTGAAGTGTGGTGCCACGATCCTAGCTCACTGCAGCTTCGAACGGGGCACAAGCCATCCCCCCATTTCAGCCTCCTGAGTAGCTGGGATTACAGGCAGGAGCCATGTTGCCTGGCTCCTAGTTGGGTCTTTTCCGTTTCTGGAAGAACAGAACCATACTCCTCAGTCCAGGAAGACCTAGGCGGAGCGAGACCAGCACCTCTTGGCTGGAGGGCTGTGGGAGCTGAGCGTCAGTGAGTGAGAGGAAAGCAGTGGTTTCTTGTCTTCAGAAGAAGTTCACTGTTCACTTAACCAGAACAAGTGCCACCTGTATAAGACAGCAGACGGTCAAAGCAGAATAGGGAAGGAAATGCTTGAATAATTCTTTTTTTCCTTTCTTGGGTTTTTTGTTCCTTCTCCACCCTGAGTCTTCCCCACCCCCAGAGAGAGATCTCAAAATGGCAAGGTCCAGTGAAATGGGACTGTGGGATCATTGGGGAGGGGTCGGTGGGGTGGGGGGGTCTCTGAAGGGGCACAGCCATGGTGGGCTAACGGCACTATTTACTGAGTGCATGCTCTGAGCCAGGCATTATGCTTCTTCCTCAAAACCATCCTACAGGTGGAGGAAACGGGGATTTAAAGGGGGCCAGCAGCCAGCGACTCCCCCTTATCTTACAGCTTCTAATTGGCTTTGAAACCGCACAGGCTGACTGCTAGAGGAACCTTTGACATCTTCAGCTGTGCAGTCCTCCCCCTCCCTCTGAAGGGAGGCATAATCTTTCACTGTTGCTTTGATACTCTGAGACGTTCCAAAACTAGGTGGTCAGCTTTGCTCAGAAGGCCCTGGGCGATTTGCCTCCTGCAGGAGGGACTGGGCACGTTTGAAAGACACGAGGCACCTCTGATGTTCAGGGCTGTGGGAGCTTTGGCCTTGGCCCACACAGCCTTCTCTGGCATAGTGAGTCTCCCTTTGGGTTTTTCACTTGTGTTTGTTTTGAGGCGCGTGTGCTTCGTGCAGTTGAACCCATTCCTCGCCCAGCTGGACATAGGGTTGACTGCCTCAGTGGGTCCCACCTGGGGGAGTGGGAAATGTGACCTCACAAGGGCCACTCTATGGTTGGGCAGATTCACAGCTGCTCTGAGGTCAGGGCTGGCAGGTGGTGAGGGCCTAAGAGGAATTGGATCACCCTGGGACCTGGCTGGGGCTACGGTGGTTGTTGCATGTGATTTTCAGGAGGACTCTAAGGGCTCTCCAAAACTAGTTGGCTGGCTAGTGAAGTTGGATGAGGGAATGACTCATTTGCTTACTTTTAATATGTAGCAACTGCGTTTTGGGTCTCACGAGAGACGAGTAAGGTCGGTAGGCAGGCTCAGGTGGTTTGCTATACCCCATTTCATACATAAGAACATGGAGACTTGTTTCAGATCTTTTTTTTTTTTTTTTTTTTTAAGACAGTTTCGCTCTTGTTGCCCAGGCTGGAGAGCAATGGTGTGATCTCAGCTCACTGCAACCTCCACTTCCCAGGTTCCAGTGATTCTCCTGCCTCAGCCTCCTGAGTAGCTAGGATTACAAGCATGTGCCACCATACGCGGCTAATTTTTGTATTTTTAGTAGAGACTGGTTTTCACCATATTTGTCAGGCTGGTCTCGAACTCCTGACTAGGTGATCCACCTGTCTCAGTCTCCCAAAGTGCTGGGATTACAGGAGGGAGCCACAGTGCCCGGCTTGTTTTGAATCTTAAGGTAGCTGGACTGCAGCCACTCTTCTAAGGCTGGTATTCGTTCCACTACTCTATTAAAACCAGAGAGAAGACACAGGCCAAGTCAAGTGAACACAGCTAAAGGGGAAGGAAGGGCTGGCTGGACTTAGCAGGGGCCAGAGACAGAGTTGAAGCCTTCACGGTTGGCGTTGGTCTTGCTCACTGCTGTATGCCAAGCTCCTGACAGTGTCTGGCCATTGCAGGTTCTTAATAAGTATTTGCTGAGCACATGAAAGAATACTGGTGTTGGGGATGATCTCTTTCACTTGCTCAGCACCTTTCAGAGTTTTGTTCTTCTCTTTGCGACTCCCTTTTTTCTCCTCCCTGGGTACCACCTCTCATCTCAGGAATAGGGTCAGCTTTGAGCAGCACCTTTGGGATACCCGTTCAGTACATCTTTCCTCCCATAATCATGGGATTTGGGATTGCACTTGGGGAGAATTAGATAACTTTAGGCTCAGTGTGTTAATTTGAGGCCTGGATTTTGAACTTGCTTCTGATGCAGATAGACCTTGGAAGGGAGTCCTTAGAACCTCTTTATTTTATCTCTTCTCTGGGAGAGTAGTCCCAGAGAGGTTGTGGGAACAGTGGAGCTTGGCTTGAACCTCCTTCACGGCAGTGCTTTCTCTTCCCTGATCCCACTGGGTGACCCTGGACCATGAATATGGATTATGAGGGGGCCCCAAGAGTGATCAGAGACAGCCTTTGAGATTGAAGTCACTTTGGTTCCTGCCACATGGAGCTGAGCGGGAGAACGTCTCAGTTCAGGATGGTGGGAGTGTCTATTTGTCCAAGTAATAAATGAAAACCATTCGTTCCTGACTCTTGCAGATATCAAGGGTTTGTTTTTCTTTTCTTTTCTTTTTTTTTTTTTTTTTT
>NW_016107533.1:2951660-2953267 GCF_001604975.1 Cebus imitator
TGAGACAGAGTCTTACTCTGTTGCCCAGACTGGAGTGCAGTGGTACGATCTTGGCTCACTGCAACCTCTGCCTCCCGGGTTCAAGCAATTCTTCTGCCTCCACTTCCTAAGTAGTGGAGACTACAGGCATGTGCCACCACACCCAGATAATTTTTTGTATTTTCAGTAGAGACGGGGTTTTACCATGTTGGCCAGGATGGTCTTGATCTCCTGACCTTGTGATCCACCTGCCCCAGCCTCCCAAAGTGCTGGGATTACAGGCGTGAGCCACCGCGCCCGACCAGGAGTTTGTCTTTCGAGAGTTTGGTTTTCTCCCCTTCTCTCCGCCTCCCTTTTCTCTGCTCACTTGTGGTTTTGAGCCCCTCATGGTATCTGGGCAGTGATGGGTGGAAGGGAGCTGGTACAGTATTCGAGTAGAGAAGCTCTGCTGTGGTGAGTGTGGAGCAAGCTTCCCAAACCCTTTTTGGGTCAGGGTAGGTGGTTGTGGCCCGGTTGTTTGGCCTCATAGTTTGACGTCTGCAGGCTACAGCCCTGCCCTGCTGCCTGCTGGAGGGGTGAGGGCCTGGCCACGCAGTACTGAAGGAGTTTGGTTCTACATGTGTTCCCGTGAATGGAGGACAAAATGAAAATACCTCCTGATCATGCTCAGCCAGTTGTTGCAACCATACCAGAGTTTTCTTCTGTTTGTGATCTCATCTGTGTCTTGTAAGGTGTGAATTGCTACCTTATGGAGCACCTGGGTTGAGGCCCTGGGCTGAGCACGGTTCCATACATTAGCTCATTTATTTCTTTTGAGACAGGATCTCACTCTCGTCGCCCAGGCTGGAGTGCAGTGGTGCAATCACAGGTCACTGCAGCCTTGACTTTTCAGGCTCAGGTGATTCTCCCCCCGAGCTTCGTGAGTAGCTGGGACTACAGGTGTGTACCACTATGCCTGGCTAATTTTTTGTATTTTTAGTAGAGATGGGGTTTTGCCATGTTGCTCATGCTGGTCTTGAACTTCCAGCCTCAAGCAATCCTCCTGTCTCCAGATCGCCTCCCACTGTGCTGGGATTACAGGTCTGAGCCACCATGCCCAGCCAAGTTAGCTCATTTAGTATTCACAGTGGTTCTATGGGGTAAGAACTAACTCTGTCTTATAGGTAAGGAAATGCAGACTAAGAGTTCTTTGCCAAGGGTTGCTGTCATTCATTTATTCATTCAGCGGGTAGTTATTAGGTGTCTACTCTGTGCTGGGCCCTGGCCTGAACTTGGATTTGGTAGATGAGACTGGCAAGTTCCCTGTTCTCATAGAGCTGAGAGTCTAGGGATAAAGATCCCTTATTATGGTTTCTGTTGTGATGTTATGGGGGGAGGTTGTGATTAGGGTTTAGGGGCTGGGGAGAGACTTAGAGTTTTAGCTCATTTTACTCAATGCTTTATATTGCACCATGTTACTACATATTCCCCTGTGCAATCCAATAATATGTGTACTGTTAGCAGTTTACTTATGGATAAACTTAAGTAATTAAGTTACTCAAATCTCAGAGAGGCTGGGTAACCTATCCCAGGTTGCCCAGAAGAGGACCTGGAATTTGAACAGACTCTAGGTTGAGTTCTGTCCTTCT
>NW_016107533.1:2954587-2955732 GCF_001604975.1 Cebus imitator
CCTTGGCCTCCCAAAGTGCTGTGATTACAGGCATGAGCCACAGCACCTGACCCTACATAAAAATTGTTTAAAAAGCAGTTTGCCAAAGAATTATCAATCCTTTTGTTAACATTTTGGTGAACTCTTGAACACATTTAAAATAAAAGTTCAGAGTGGCTAACAAGTAAAGGTGAAGTCTTGTGTTTGTTGTAATTTGGACTGTGGAGTGTGAGTTGTCTTGGTCTAAAGGTCAGAGTGAGGGTCTCTGCCTGCCGCAGTGGTCTCCTGGTTAGGATTGGGGTGAAAAACTTTTTAAAACAAACCTTTCGGATTTGTTGCCAACATTAACTATGGTAATTTTTTTTTTTTTTTTGAGACAGGGTCTCACTCTGTTGCCCAGGCTGGAGTGCAGTGGTGGGATCTTGGCTCATTGCAACCTCTGCCTCCCCAGTTCAAGCAATCCTCCCACCTCAGCCCCCCAAGTAGCTGGGACTACAGGCACGTGCCACTGTGCCTGGCTAATTTTTGCATTTTTCATAGAGACAGGGTTTCACCATGTTACCCAGGCTAAACTTTGGTAATTTTTAACCGCTGCTTGAAGTTTTAGAAAACAGAAGTCTGGAAATTCCAGGCTGAGCCGCTGGTGACCTCCTGTTCCGTGTGAGCATGAGCATGGCATGGGATTGGGGGCGGATGGGGCTGGCGTGGCCTTGGCAGATGCCAGTGGTTCTGTTAGGAAACAGAAGTCCACTGCACATGCAGCCTTCACCTCTGGTGGGGCTTTTGTGGGGGCTGTGTACTTCCCGGATTGGTTATTTGGAACTTTATTGGGTTCTGGTCATTAATGGCTTTTGGGGGCTTGTTTGAGGCACCCGAACACTGCATTTTCAGTTGCTGTTATCCTTGTTATTTTTTTTCCCCATTTATTTATTTTATTGCATTTTAGGTTTTGGGGTGCATGTGAAGAACATGCAAAATTGTTGCATAGGTACACACGTGGCAGTGTGATTTGCTGCCTTCCTCCCTATCACCTACATCTGGCATTTCTCCCCTTGCTCCCCAGCTCCCCACCCCCCACCGTCCCTCCCCTATTTCCCCCCAACTGACCCCAGTGTGTAGTGCTCCCCTCCCTGTGTCCATGTGTTCTCATTGTTCAACACCCGCCT
>NW_016107533.1:2956902-2960939 GCF_001604975.1 Cebus imitator
TTTTTTTGAGATGGAGTCTTGCTCTGTCACCCAGGATGGAGTGCAGTGGGGCGATCTTGGCTTACTGCAACCTCCACCTTCCAGGTTCAAGTGATTCTTCTGCCTCAGCTTCCTGAGTACCTGGGACTACAGGCACATCCCACCATGCTCAGCTAATTTTTGTATTTTTTTAGGAGACAGGGTTTCACCAATAGGCCAACCTGGTCTTGAACTCCTGACCTCATGATCCGCCCATCTCAGCCTCCCAAAGTGCTGGGATTACAGGCATGAGCCAGTGCACCTGGTGAATCCTCTTCTTTGATAGTGTTTGCACTCCTCCCACCAAATGCTGCCCTGAGAGTCTCTGGTACCTGGGCACCTCCTCCCCTTGCCTTTGCTTAGGAGGTCACTGCCTTCATGTAGGACATCTTTGGGGGTAGGTAACCCCAGGCCGCTCTGCTAAGTTGTTGATGTGCCTTCTCACAGAACCTGATCTGCCTTAGCTCTCCTTGTCTCCTAAGTGGCTGTGCCACACTGCTGGGGAAACCCCTGTCTCTGCCAGATCCTTCCTGCTGCTGCACAGCTTACGGCCATGATGCCTGCTGCAGTGCAGAAGGCGTTTCAGTCTGCTGTTAGTTTTTCATGCATTTTGTGTTTGCAATGTGCTGGCCACTCTAAACACTTTATGGGCTGGGTGCCATGGCTCCTGCCGGTAATCCCAGCACTTTGGGAGGCTGAGGCAGGCGTATCTCTTGGGCCCAGGAGTTCGAGACCAGCCTGGCCAACACGGTGAAACCCCATCTCTACTAAAAATACAAAAATTGGCCAGGTGTGGTGGCATGTGCCTGTAATCCCAGCTATTCGGGAGGCTGAGGCAGGAGAATCTTCTGAACCTGGGAGGCAGAGATTGCAGTGAGCCGGGATCATGCCACTGCGCTCCAGCCTGGGCGACAGAGCTAGATTCCATCTTAACAATAAAAGTAAACACTTTATGTACACAATCTCGTATCACTTTTACAGTCTTGAGAGGCAGATATATCTGTTGTCTTCATTTTACAGCTGACTCCTGTCTAAGACTTGGATAAAGTCAGCCACTGTCCAAGCTCTCATTGCCAATGGTGGAGGGCTGTGTGATGTCCAGGGAGCACATGGAATAAACCTTCACTTACAGTCCTGAGCAGGGGGTTTTAAAACTTCCAGGTTATGATACGGTTCCTCAGCCTCGGCACTAGTAACATTTGGGGCCTGATGATTCTTTGTCGTGAGCTCTGTCTTGTGCATTGCAGGACGTTAGCAGCACACTTGGCCTCTATCCACTAGATGCCAGTAGCACCCCCTCCAGACTCTGTCCAGTTGTGACAGCCAAAATGTCTGCAGACATTACCATATGTCCCTGGGGGACAAAATCTTGCCTAATTGAGAACCACCAAGTCATGGCAACTGTTTCAAATCCTAAGCCAGGATGGGGATGTACATGGAGAGGGAGAAACGTGGAACATTTAGAATTGGTACCGTTGGCTGGGCGTGGTGGCTCACACCTGTAATCCCAGCACTTTGGGAGGCTGAAGTGAGTAGATCACCTGAGATAAAGAGTTCGAGACCGGCCTGGCCAGTGTGGTGAAACCCCGTCACTACTAACAAAACAAAACAAAAAAACCACAAAAATTAGTCGGATCTGATGGTGGGTGCCTGTAATCCCAGCTATTCAGGAGGCTGAGGCAGGAGAATCACTTGAACCCAGGAGGTGGCGATTGCAGTGAGCTGAGATCATGCCATTACACTCCAGCCCAGCCTGGGCAACAAGAGTGAAACTCTATCTCCAAAAAAAAAAAAAAAGAATTGGTACTATCTTAGAAAACCTGGACACCTGCTGTTTAACTGCAGCCCTCTGTGTGGGCAGACAGATTGGCAGTGGGCTTAATGTGGGGTAACCTTTGATCATGAAAATTAAATTACACTGCAGGCCTCTTGGAGCCCTCCTGTACGAAACCCCCTTAAAATATTTTCTTTCAGCAATGAAAGCTTGGGGGAAAAATCATAGATTTATTGAAGTTTTGTGGATAAAAGCACTTTTGATTAAAAAGAACCAGGTGAAAACTCGAAGGGCCTCCTGTGAGTCTGCTGACCGACACGTGGAGAATTATCTTGTCAGTAGAACATTCCTGCACTTTCTGTAAAGCTGCAGAGGAACCTGCCTTTCAGGTTTTGTAGCTTCTGCAGTCAGATGGTTTGAGAATGTGTGTTTGTGGTATACGCACACAGACTGTATGAGTTTGTTTTTATACACATGACTGGTAAACCCGTCACGTTTTGTCAAATGTGATTTTTTTTTCTTTCTTCCTTAAAATAGATTTTATTTTTAGAGCAGTTTTAGGTTCGAAGCAAAATTGAGCAGAAGGTGCAGAGATATCCCGTATACCGCTAGCCCTCACATATGCACGGCCTCCCCCGTTAGCAGCACCCCACCAGAGTGGTACAATCAAAGTACGACATTGACACATCACTATCACACAAAGTCCATAGTTTCCATTAGGATTTGCGCAGAGCATTGTACATTCTCTGGGTTTGGACAAGGTATATGATGACATGTAATTGTGACTTCCTCAATTCGTTATGTATAGTTCCTAGTCACACATTTCTTCACACATTTGTTCCTCAGTGCTTAAGTGCCTACTGTATTCCAGGCTGTATTTGCTCAGCATTTATTTGGAGAGTTAATTGAACATTAGAGCATGCTGTTTGCTGAGATGTCTTGTACTTACCAAATCCAATTTATAAAAAGCCTCAAATACAACAGTAAATTTAGGGAAGAATTTTTTTTTTCCCCAATGATAAAATTAGATAAGTCCGTTGCATAGATTCTGTAAAACAGAGCTCCCTCCTGTTATGTCATGAATTGGGTTCGATGTACAGCACCTCTTTAGGCACAGTTTTTCGGCAATACGTCTCTGAACCGAGGTGCACCGTGCCCCTCTCTGTAGCAGGCAGCCTTTCGGGGGTGTCCTAGAAGTCTTATGTTTCAGCCATCTCATAGGAGTGGCTGGTTTCTGGGAAATGGCTCACTTGCCAATTTAGCCAAGGCGTCTGGTGAATATTTCTGTCTTACAATCAGGACGAATATAGTACTTTTCAGGGGTGACAGCCAGTTAACTGATGACATCTTTCTATCCCACAGTGCCCATTATTTTTATTCCCAGAGTTTCACTCTTCCTCTGTTATAAGGTAATAATAGCTGTCATTCAGAGTTTTTGCTGTTATGAGTGGGATTATTAGCTCAGGGTCACCTGGCAGGTGAGTGGTAGAGCTGGGATTCTAACCTGGACTTGCCCACAAAGGTCTCCTGCCTTTCCCTGGTCATTGTAGAAAAAGAAACGGGAGGCTGGGCACGGTGGCTCATGCCTGTAATCCTAGCACTTTGGGAGGCTGAGGCAGGTGGATCATGAGGTCAGGAGTTCGAGACAAGCCTGACCAACAGGGTGAAACTCTTGTCTCTGCTGAAAAAATACAAAAATTAGCTGGGTGTGGTGGCACGCTACCCCACCAATCCCAGCTACTCGGGAGGCTGAGGCAGGAGGATCGCTTGAACCTGGGAGGTGGAGGTTGCAGTGAGCTGAGATCACACCACTGCACTCCAGTGTGGGTGACAGAGTGAGACTCTGTCTCAAAAAAAAAAAAAAAAAAAAAAGGAAAAGAACTGGGGAAATGAAGGAAGGCACACCAAAGGAAAAAAAAATTCCTTGGTCTGCTATCTAGATGTCAACGTTGTTAACATTTTGCTGTATTTCCTTATGATTGTATCCCCCAGAATACATGTATCATTTTTTGGTCTCTTATTTGCCTCCCTGTCTTATTGCGAGTGCTTCTCATGTGGATAATTGTCCTCTTAAAGCACCATATTTAGCAGCTGCATGACATTCCAGCATCCATTGTAACATGTCTATTTCTTCTCTTAATGGGCATTTTGTTGTTTCTGATGCTTCACCTTCATAAAGGGCTGTGACTGCAGTGCTGCTCCACTGCTCAGGACGTGTGTGAGTGTGTGTGTGTGTGTGTGTGTG
>NW_016107533.1:2961112-2966549 GCF_001604975.1 Cebus imitator
TGGTGTGATCTCGGCTCACTGCAACCTCCACCTCTCGGGTTCAAGTGATCCTCCTGCTACAGCCTCCCGAGTAGCTGGGGTCTCAGAAATGCACCACCACGCCTGGCCAATTTTTGTACTTTTGGTAAAGACAGGGTTTTGTCATGTTGCTCAGGCTGGTGTCCAACTCCTAGGCTCAAGTGATCTGCCTGCCTCGGCCTCTCAAAGTGTTGGCATTACAGGCGTAAGCCACCGTGCCTGGCCGTGTTTTCTGTTTTTTATTTAGAGGAAGTCACTTGATCATGCTTTTCCCCCCACCCATGGCATAGGAAAATGATTCTTTTGCTGATTGTGCTAATCTGTCAATGTGATGTGGAAAAACCAGCTCCTGGTGTTCAGAGAGGTTTTCCAGGTCACTGTGGGGTGGGTCTCATCTGGACATCAGAATCATTACGTTAATGACAACTAACAGCAGTTGACCGCTGACTGTGAGCCAGCTACTGACCTCAGGGCTTTGTATAACTGTCTCCTTTACTCTTCATATCAGCCCTGTGGGCTTGGGAGCGAGACCTCTTCCTAGTTGTTAGACAAATCACACACACTTTTTGGGGCTCAGCTCCCTCATCTGAAAATCAGAAAATGGTACTTCTCTGGCATTTTGAGCATGAGTTCAGGAGTCAGACTTCCTGGGTTTGAATTCCTCTATGACTTTGAGCAAGTTACTTTAACTTGGCTAAGCCTCAGGTTTCTTGTATTGCATAGGCAGTTGATAGTCGTATCTGAATGTAACGATGAGAATGAAATGCAACCCGGGACACAGTGAACACTTGGTGAACGTTAGTGCCTTGGTAACAGTGATGATGGTGACAGTAAAGATCGATGATGATGAAGATGGTGTTGGTGCTTAACCCAGTATGAAGGTGAAGTGTCTAAGATTCTTGAGGGCAGAGTTTTGTCTTATTCTGTGCTTTCTTGTCTTGTCAGGATGGGGCTAAATTTAGAATGTTTAGAAAGATGTAAGCTAGCCCGTCTACAGTGACATCCAGCTCAGTGTGTATCTTTGGTCTATGAGCATGGTAGAGGCACGATTCAACTGTGAATGTGTGCTGGGGAGCAGGGATGGATGCTTTTCAGGCTCTAGAAATGTGTGAGTGTGGTTTCCGTGCAGCAGGCATTCTCTCTCTCTTGTTAATCAAGATCTTTTCCCTGCCAGGACTTTAGGAGGTCCTGGACATCCTTTGGAGCCCAGGAGTGGCCTCACCTGCTCCTTGCTTCAGCCTGGAATGCAGGCCTTCAACATTCCAGCCTTGGGTCAGTGCCAGAGCTGTGAAAGCAGGGCAGGCATTTCTACCTTGCTTGACAAAGGTTTTTGCTCTCTGGGTGGTTGGGGGCACCTCTGAGACCAGGCCAGGCCAGAGATCTCCTAGGTCTGTGTTTCTTCATAGATATTTTTAAGGGGAACAACTTAATCCATGGGAACCCAGATCGCAAAAGATAAACCCAGGGTACAGAGGAGAGCCTGGGGGAGTGTCAAGCTTATTTGCCCAGAAGGCCTACCCTACCTTATTGTCAACAATACGTGTCCTTCATGCGTCCCTGGGTAACAGGGAAGTAGTACTAAAAATCTTGCAGTGCAATAAACACTTGGCAGAAATGGAGAAACGAGTAATGGCTGAGTGGCTGTGTCCTCTCCCCCACCTCACTATGCAGTGCAGTGCTTGGGCCCCCAGCCGCTAGGGGTCTGGCAGCCACAGAGATGAGGGAAGCAGGCTGAAGGCCCCGGTGTGGAGTTGGAGGGGCCATGCCCCCCAAAAGGTGGACACCACTCATCGCCAGCCCTTACTGTCCTGTGAGAATGTGGCTCTGTGTTTCCAGATCTTCCGTTTTTTTTCCCTCCAACAGAGGCAGGAAATTATATATATATATATATACACACACACACACACATAGTATTAATATATGATTTTATATATTATATAAAATATAAAAAATATATATATTTTATAAATATATATATATGTATTGAAATGAGATCTTACTATGTTGGCCAGGTTGGTCTTGATCTACTATCCTCAAGCGATCCTCCCACCTTGGCCTCCCAAAGTGCTAGGATTATAGGCATAAGCCACCATGCCCAGCCATATTTAATATGTTTAACAATATATATTTATATATAATATATAATAATAGAAAACATATTGATATATATGTTTATATTATTATATATTATGTTTATATATATTTATATATTTAAATACATATTTTTGAGACTGAGTCTTGCTCTGTTACTCAGGCTGGAGTGCAGTGGTGCAATCTCGATTCACTGCAACCTCCACCTCCCAGGTTCAAGCAATTCTCCTGCCACAGCCTTCCAAGCAGGTGAGATTACAAGTGTGTGCCACCACACTAGGCTAATTTTTGTATTTTTAGTAGCGATGGGGTTTCACCACGTTGGTCAGGCTGGTGTCGAACTCCTGACCTTGTGATCCTCCAAAGTGCTGGGATTATGGGCATGAGCCACTGCACCCAGCCAGGAAATTATATTTTTATGGGAAATATTCTGTTGTTTAAATGCTAGTCACATTTTTTTTTGAGACAGAGTTTTACTTTTGTTGCCCAGACTGAAGTGCAATGGCATGGTCTTGGCTCACTGCAGTCTCTTCCTCCTGGGTTCAAGCGATTCTCCTGCCTCAGCCTCCTGAGTAGCTGGCATTACAGGTGCAGCTAATTTTTGGACTTTTAGTAGAGGATTAATAGTAAAGTACAAATGTGTGCCACCACACCCAGCTAATAATAAAATTAGCCGGGTGTGGTGGCACAGGCTGGTTTGGAACCCCTGATCTCAGGTGATTTGTCAACCTCGGCCTTTCAGAGTGCTGGGATTACAGGCGTGAGCAACTGCGCCTGGCCCTAGTTCACAAAACATGTCTGGGGCTGGACTTGGACAGGGGGCCTCATTGTGCAATGTCTTATATAGCAAATTAGAGTTTACCAGGAAGTTTCTGCTCTGCAGGCCCTCTGTTTTCACTGAAACTCTCTGAAGGAGAGGTCATTTTGTCCATTTTTCTGAGAAGTTGCATTGAGAGAAATGACATCTCAGCTCCTCTTATGTGCTGAGTACTTCATCTGCGTTATCTTCTTTTAGACTGGCTCCATCTCTCAGGTGAAGAAACAGACTTAGAAAGGTGAAGTGACTTGCCCAGCTAGTTAGAAGCACATCATCATCTGATTCCTGTCTCATTTCATTTCACCACTTGTTTGCTCTCTCTGTGGTCTTGCCCATGACTTGTGGTCCTTGATGTATGCCAGGCCTCTCATAATGTGGCCCCCGGGGATGTCTTTTATGAAAAAAAGTTGAGCATGAGCTGTAAGATAGAGTAGGTTTTAATTGTGCCCTACCATGGAGTCTGTTTCATGTCAGAACAGGTTATTTAACTCCTCTGAGTGTGAATTTCCTTTTTTCTTTAAAAAAATTAAATAAAGGGCCAGTCCCTGTGTCTCCGGGGTGTTTGGAAGGAGTAACGGAAGTAGGGTATAAAAGCCTCTAGCAGCTGGGCGTGGTGGCTCACACCTGTAATCCCAGCACTTTGGGAGGCTGAGGCAGGTGGATTGCTTGAGTCCAGGAGTTCAAGACCAGACTGGACAACATGGTGAAACCCTGTCTCTACAAAAAATACAAAAATGAGCCAGGCATAGTGGTGCATGCTTGTAGTCCCAGCTACTTGGGTGGCTAAGGTGGGAGGATTGCTTGAGCCTGGGCGGTTGAGGCTGCAATGAGCTGTGATTGCACCACTGCACTCCAGCATAGGCCTCACAGTTAGATCCCATCTCAAGTAAATAAAATAAAATAAAATAAAATAAAATAAAAATAAAGCCGCTAGCATGGTGCCTAGCACATGGTAGGCCCTCAAAAGATAACCCTCCAAAGCAGCCAGGACTCATCATGCATTTAGGGAATATGGATTCTTGCGGTGGCAACAGACTGCATTTTTGCCTAGCCAAATGCCTGCAAGCATGGGAACTTTTGATGCAACAGTAATTCTTGGGGTCTGAGTGGCCCCTAATCTCCCGCCAGATCTCTGAGGTTAACATCCAGTCAATCTTTTGCTTTTCATTCTTGGCCTCTTTCCTCCCCACCCCCACCAGTGTGACAGTCACATCCTCTCTACAACGTTTCTGGTTAAGTTCAGGCCTTGGAAGTCTTGAGGGCTGGTCTTATGACTGACATGAGAAGAGCAGTGCCTTCCCCTACTCCAAAGTCTCAGAAGAGCCTCTGGGTTCCATACTTCAAGGCACACTAGCTTTCAAGGCGGGCTGACAGACGCCCCATGCGGTCCTGGGGGCACGAGGATCCCTTTCCACCCTGAGGCTTCAGGGTCAGGTGAGGACGGTTGATCCCTGAAGTTGGGTCCAGAAAAGGCCACTGGACTAGGCTGTCTTTGGTCCTGGTCGCTGGCCTCAGGATCCAGCAGGACACTGCTAGCTTGCTTGGCTCAGCTCTGCCAGTGCTGGGAGTAATAAGCAGCGTGGAAGACACCACGCAGTTCAACCCAAAGCACTCTGATCCCTTTCCGGGCTTTGGGAGAATGTTTTTCCAGCTCGGTTACTTGCTGGCATGCATGGGTCAATATACAAGGTGTTCTTGGAGAAGCCGGAGCTGAATGTTGACTTTTGCTCCCTGGGATGTGTGCTGGGGAGGAAGTGGGTTTCAGGTTGTGGTGGGTATAGGATGTGGTCTGGGATGATTAGTGTCACACACTGTGGATAAAGTTAACACGAATTGTGAAGCTTTTTTTCTCTTTTGTACTTTTGGGCAGAGGTGCCTCAAAAGGAGCTTTGTGTATCAGGGAGGTGCCCTTGATTCTGCATGTATTTTTAACATCTGAATAGAAGTTAGACACACACATATTGCTTTATTTGCTGCAGTAAATATGTTTCAGCCAGATAATCCATAAGACCCAAGTTCAAATCCTGACTTTGATCCATCTTAGTTGTGTGAGTTGTAGCCAGTACACTTGACCTTACTCTCTGAGCATCAGATTCCTGAGTGTAAAATAGGGACAAAAACTCAGTTTATTGTAAGGTTTCAGTGAGTCATTACGTGTAGGGCATTTAGCATACAGTTCTTGTCACTGAGCTGGTAGCTATTATCTTATTAGACTGGCAGTTTGGCATGGCACTAATAATGATGATGGTGACAGTTGCCAAGTGCTTACTACCTCAGCTATTCTTCCAAGTACTTTGCATTCACTTAGCTCATTTAACCCTCACAATGACAAGATAAGGTAGGTGCTGTTCTAATCTCTGTTTTACAGAAGATAAAACTCAGGCTGTCAGGCATGGTGGCTCATGCCTGTAATCCCAGCACTTTGGGAGGCTGAGGAGGGGGGATCACCTGAGGTAAGGAGTTTGAGACTAGCCTAGGCTAACATGGTGAAACTCCATCTCTGCTAAAAAT
>NW_016107533.1:2967893-2988665 GCF_001604975.1 Cebus imitator
GGGGTTTCACCATGTTGACCAGGATGGTCTCGATCTCTTGACCTCATGATCCACCCGCCTCGGCCTCCCACAGTGCTGGGATTACAGGCTTGAGCCACCGCGCCCGGCCTGCCTTTTTTTTTTTTAAAGGCTGGGCGTGGTAGCTCACGCCTGTAATCTATGGCACCGCCCCTCCCTGAATTACAGTGGAGCTGCAGGGGGCACCATGTGTTTAGCTGACTGATGCATCTTCAGCACTTAAGACAGTGCCTGGCACAGAGGAGGACAGAATATGGTCCTGTGACAGATGTTGAAGCTTGTGCTCTGTGCACCTGGGATAGAGCAGGAACAAGACGCATTGTCCCTGCCCTCACAGATTTACGGTCTCCTGGGTGATAAGGTAGCGTACAGTTCCGTAGCTCTCACTCTAGGACAAGTTCTGTGCCAAGTGCTTCCTCCCAGCCCTGTGACGAGGGAGCTACCATTACCACCTCCGATTTACAGGTAAGGCGAAGAAAGGATGAGTAATTGACCCAAGGGCAGGCCTAGCTTGTGATGAAGCTGAGTTCTAGCCATGGGTCTTGGCTTCAAGAATCTGTGCTCTTACCCACCATACCTGCTGCCACCAGATTCAAACCTGAATTGCATTGAGGAATCATCATACCCAGTTTGATTAAAGCTATAAAGGAACTTTGAGCATGGTTAATGGGGCACTGTATGGAAAAGGGGTTCTGGGAGCCTCTGCAGCAGGAAGGTTTTGTTGAGTGGACTCCCTTGGTAAATGGAGTGATTGGCCTCCAGGTGGTTTGCTTTTTGGATTAACTATAATACATCAGGCTTTCACAAGTGAAGATATGCCTATTTTTTCCACTCTCGGTCTATAAAGTAGATTTTTGCCATTAGAAAAATTTAAAGTGATTGGGGGCTATGGTTACTGAGAATTCAAGAGGTGGATTAACGGAATAACATTTGAATGCCGTTTTACTTTCTGTAAAACATTTTTGAGAAGTCCTGTTTTTAGCCAGGAAGCAAACTCCAGGAAAACCCTCTTTTCCATTAAAGTGTGTATGGTGTGCCGTAAACAAAGACTCAGCTCCTGTGAGCTGCCACGTTTATATAACTTATAGAAACAGAAGCTGTTTTTTTTTTTTTAAAGGTCCAAACTCATGTTGCCACACAAACAACAAAATAAACCAGTGTGTTCCAAAAACAAGCATTTGCTCCACCCACACGCACAGTTGGAAAGATGCAGGATTGATGGAAGGAGAAGTTGGAAGCCAGTGAGGTAGTGGCATATTCTTTTAGGGGCTCCTGTTAATTTTAGGAAGTCTGGAAGAAACTTCTAGGTTGTTTAGTGTTTCTGTTAGAACCACCACCTCAACAAATGTGTTATTGTAGAGACTGATTAGGGGATCTGCCTCCTTCGAGCAACCAGGATCCCCCAGCCCCAGCTTCTAGTCTGCTTCTCTTCCTCATCCCTGTTCTTCCAGCATAATGCACGGATTTCAAGTCCTGTTGACAGGTGGCTTCTTTCTTTCGTTCTTTCTTTTTTTTTTTCTTATTTTTATTTTTATTTTTTTATAGAGATGGGGTTTCTCCATGTTGGCAAGGCTGGTTTCGAACTCCTGACCTCAGGTGATCCACCCACCTCGGCCTCCCAAAGTGCTGGGATTACAGGCGTGAACCACCGCGCCCAGCCCTTTCTTTCTTTCTTTTTTTCTGAGATGGAGTCTCTCTCTGTTGCCCAGGCTAGAGTGCAATGGTGCCATCTCGGCTCACTGCAGCCTCCACCTCCTGGGTTCAAGTGATTCTCCTGCCTCAGTCTCCCAAGTAGCTGGATTACAGGCATGCAGCACCATGCCTGGCTAATTCTGTATTTTTAGTAGAGACGGTATTTCACTATGTTGGCCAGGCTGGTCTTGAACTCCTGACCTCAGGATCCACCCACCTTGGCCTCCCAGAGTGCTGGGATTACCGGCTTGAGCCATCGCGTCTGGACTTCTCTTCCTTTCTTATACAAGCCTGCGTCTCAGTTTCACTCACACATAAAGGTGGCCATGTGACCCTGTGTTGGCAAATGATCGCAGGTTGTTTTCAGGGATGGGGCTCCTGGGAAAGCCCTCTATGGGGAATTGACTCTGGCGTGACTGGGGTGTGGATGCCGTGCTCAGAGGTGCTGTAGTAATGGTGCTGCTGCTGCCATAACACAGGCAGTGCTGTGTCATGCACAGTAACCCTGTAAGGGAGGTACTGTCATGATCTCTGTCGGGTGGAGGAGGAAACAGACGGAGGAAAGGCAACTGGCCCATTCAGGCCGTACACCAAGTGCAGAGCTGGCACCCTGGCACCAGCGTTTGTTCTCGCCACCTCTCTGTTGTATACCTCTCACACAGGTGCGAGTCCCACGCCAGAGGGGCTGTGAGAGGCTACCAGTGTCCTAGCTGGGCTACCTGCTTCGGGAAGACTTATTATTGGGGAAAAATAACCCCCTTACTTATTACTAAGGGCTGAATGCTGTATGCAGTTGAGGGAAACACTCCATGTGTGTGACTTTGGACATGTTCCTTAACCTTCTTTATCTTGGTCTTCCCGCCTCTGTAAGATTGGGGTCATAATGGTATCGACTTACAGGTTTTTTTTTCTTTTGAGACAGGGTCTCGCTCTCTTGCCCAGACTGGAGTACAGTAGCCCTCCTGGGTTCAAACAGTCCCCCCACCTCAGCCTCCTGAGTAGCTAGACTATAGACACATACCACCATGCCCGGGTAATTTTTTTTTTTTTTTGGTGGGTTTTGCCATGTTGTCCAGGCTGGTCTCAAACTCCTGGACCCAAGTGATCTGCCTGCCTTGACCTCACAAAGTGCTGGGACTATAGGCATGAGTCACCATGCCCAGCCCAACTTGTAGGTTTCTTAAAAAAGTCCCTGCTTCATCCTCAGTGCTTGTGTGTGTGTGTGTGTGTGTGTGTGTGTATTTTTTAGTAGAGACAGGGTTTCACCATGTTGGCCAGGATGGTCTCCATCCCTTGACCTTGTGATCTGCCCGCCTCAGCCTCCCAACATGCTGGGATTACAGGCGTGAACCACTGTGCCCAGCAAGTGCTTGCTCTTTTGTTGTTATTGTTAAAGTATCATTATCAGCATCATTGGCAGGTAATTGAGCAACGATTGGTCTCCTTGTCAGCATGGAGATAGAAAATTGCCCACAAGGTTGGGCAAGGTGCTGGAATAGCGTCTAGGAAGAGAGATCAGTATCGAACAAGAAGACTGCTTTGCCCTTGGACAGCTTTGTGTCTGAAGCACTTTCTGATATATTCCGCTATTTAATCACCCCCTCCCTGCCAACTTTTTCAACAGGCGCACACTTAGGTAGAGCTGTTTCTTATTGGCCTGGGGCTGAGATTTATTTCTGGGCAGGTTATCTGTGTCTCTGCCTGGATAGAGGCAGGAGCAGTGGAGTTGTCACACATTCCAGGCTACTAGCTATGCAGAAATAGGAGCCAGGTAAGAGCAGATTTGCATGAATGAGGGTGTGGGGGAATGTCTTAGATGTCCATGTAGTTGTCAAAAAAGAGAATTGATGCCTTTATTTCAAAACCCAACTTTGATCTGGACATGGTGGCTGATGCCTGTAATCCCAGCACTTTGAGAGGCCAAGGTAGGTGGATCACCCGAGGTTGAGAGTTCGAGACCAGCTGGCCAACCTGGTGAAACCCTGTCTCTACTAAAAATACAAAAATTAGCCAGGCATGGTGGTGCACGTCTGTAATCTCAGCTACTTAGGGGGCTGAGGCAGGAGAATTGCTTGAATCCAGGAGGCGGAGGTTGCAGTGAGCCGAGATAATGTCACTGCACTCCAGCCTCGGCGACAGACAAAAACCCCAACTTTGGAGAGGTTAGTCTCCTGAGAAGGGAGGTTTTGGTATCCTTCACTCACTGCTGTAAAATAGTGACTGGCGCATAATAGGTGCTCAATAAATATTTGTTGGATGAATGAACGGATGAAAGGTAATTGGCCTTCCTTGCTCAGTTCTCATTAAAAATTCAGGTTTTCACATAGATGGGCAGTGTCCCCACAGGCTGCTGCAGGGTGGCCATTTGCGATGGCCTCACCAGTCTTTCCCAGAGGAGGGGAGTGCACATTTTTTAGCTACTTTTGCTCTGACTGATACACTTGGCTGCCTAACAAAAAGCCAGAGAAGAACTAAGATTTTTAGCATCATTCAAAATGCTTGCTATTCCTTTTGCTTTGTGAAATCATGAGCTAGTTATTTTGAGTTCACATAAAGGTCAGAACTTGATCTGGGGAAGGAGGTTCCCCTTGGTTTATGCGAGAGGAACTTTTTCGCCCTTGTGTTTATTTTATCCGAAGGCTTCTGTTTTTCTCCCAAGCTAAAATCTGGCGTTTGTTGTAGAAAGTTCTCAGCTTTTGTGTGTGTGTGTGTGTGTGTGTGTGTGTGTGTGTGTGTGTGTGTTTAAAAAGAGCTCATATTTTGGCTTTAGTTTGGATTCTCAGTGATTTTTCTTTTTCTGCCCGAGAGTTGATTTTCTGCTCCTTGAAAGGCCAGCCCTCAAGTGCCTGAAGTTGTTTCGTTTTAGAGGTGACTTAATCATTTTCTTAGGCCTTTCAGTGCTGCTTCCAGCTTGGGTTTCCTTCTATTTTTAGTTTTTATGTGGGACAGGGTCTCAAAGTACACAGGCTCTTTTCCCCACCCCTTGCCCTCATTTTGACCGTGTGTCAAATGAGTCCTCTTTCTTCTTCACGTATAATTTTGTGAATTGGGGAAGGTGGTGAAGGCCCTTGAACCCTGGCTTTGTCATGGCCCTTCCTTGAGGACCTGGAGGTCTCTCCCCCTAAGGGCTGGGTCGGTTCAGAAAATGGGAAAGGCTGGACCTGTTGGAGAGAGGATACAGCAGGGTGTGGACAGCTGGGCTGACACTGGGCAGGAGCCCAGCAGCAGCGGAAGCTGCAGGGTCAGCTCACCGTGGGCTGAACTTGGGCATTGCCTGTTCAGGTGGGAGCTGCCCGAGCCCTTCCTGCTCCCTGAGGATCCTCAGCATGTTTTCCTGCTGAGTGAGGAGTAAGGAATGAAGCCTGATAGGCAGCCCAAACTGCAAATTTCTTTCTTTATTTCTTTACTGTTTTTGAGATGGAGTCTTACTCTGTTGCCCAGGCTGGAGTGCAATGGTGCGATCTCAGCTCACTGCAACCCCCGGCTTCTGGGTTCAAGTGATTCTTCTGCCTCAGCCTCCCGAGTAGCTGGGATTACAGCCGCCTGCCACCACGCCCAGCTTATTTTTGTATTTTTAGTAGAGATGGGGTTTTACCATGTTGGCCAGGCTGGTCTTGAACTCCTGACCTCAAGTGATCCACCTACCTCTGCCTCCCAAAGTGCTGGGATTACAGGCATGAGCCACCGTGCCCAACCCCAAGCTGCAGATTTAATAGGGAAACTGAGGGAAGAGATTCTCCCTAGCAGCAGTGGGGCTGAGACCTGTTTTCCTCAACTGCTTTGGTTTCTGAGTCCTTCCTGCTCTTCTAAGCCCCCTCAGCATGTGTCATTCCTGGGAGGAGGTGGCTCTCCCAGGACCCGATGCCCAAATCTGTACTCATCTTCACTTCTCCCCAGGGTACCCCTCAGTGTTTCCCCATTACACTGATTCAATTTACATGTTCTAGAAGCATCTATAAGTCTTTTTCCTGTTTGTATATTGTATATCCTCTGAAATATTAAAAAACTTTCAAAAGTAAGTATCTTTCTCTGTGGTGACCTATATGTATGGCACGTTATAGGATCCAAAGCCCTTTCATGCATTGTTTTTCTTATAAGTAATGTTTGTAAACAATAACAAGGTAGACCCCATGGTGTGCTTACTATGCGGGGTCTGTTCTAAGAATGGTATACACATTACCTTCCTAACCCACCCCTAGCATCCACTGTGCTATTGTCACCCCTGTTACGTGGTGGAGAGAAGAAGGCAGTGAGAGGTGGAATGACACTCCTGAGGCCAGGCATTTGCCAGGGGAGGTCTGGAATTTGAACCCAGGCAGCTGAACTTCAGAATCCTGGTGTTTAACCACGACACCATGCTGGCCTTCATGTTATTGAGCAGGATAAGGAATTGTCACTTTTGATTTATTTTTGAAACATGAAAACGCTTCTCTTAAAAAATTCAAAAATGGGCCTTACCCCTGTAATCCCAGCACTTTTGGGGGCCGAGGTGGGTGGATCACCTGAGGTCAGGGGTTCAAGACCAGCCTGGCCAACATAGTAAAACCCTGTCTCTACTAAAAATACAAAAATTAGCCAGGCATGGTGGCGGTCATCTGTAATCTCAGCTACTTGGGAGGCTGAGGCAGGAGAATCGCTTGAACCCGGGAGTCTGAGGTTGCAGTGAGCTGAGACTGTGCCACAGACTCCAGCCTGGCGACAGAGCAAGACTGTCTCAAAAAAAAAGGTAATACGTAGCTGGGCACGGTGGTGTGCACCTGTAGTCTCAGCTACTTAGGAGGCTGGGGCAGGAGGGTCGTTTGAGCCCAGGAATTTGAGACTGCAGTGAGCTCTATAATTACACCACTGCACTCTAGCCTAGGTGGCAGAGTGAGACCCTGTCAAAAAAAAGACAAAGTAATGTGTATTGCAGCAAGTACTTGAATAATGTAGACGTATAAAAGCAAAAAGTGAGAATCCCCCCTCCTCCTCCAGTGCCCTGAGATAGACTGAGGAGTTAACAGGGGATGTCCTTGAAGACTTTCCATTTGGAATGCATGTGTATTTTATATGTTAGGTATCGTAACATATGTAATTACGCTAAGGGGTCCCCACCATCACCCTGCAGGCAGTGGGTGGAAGTTCAGGAGTTAAGTCTGCTCCAGAGCACAGGGTGGTGTAACAGAAAAGTGTGACTTGAATCCAGATCTCCCTCTCCACTGTGGCTGTCTCCTGGGGAACGATCAGGGGCTGGTTTTATAGGAATTATCCAGTCATATGACTATTATTTTTTTTGAGACCGAGTCTCACTTGGTCGCCCAGGCTGGAGTGTGGTGGCGTGATCTTGACTCACTGCAACCTCCGCCTCCTGGGTTCAAGCAATTCTCCTGCCTCAGCCTCCCAAGTAGCTGGGATTACAAGCATGCACCACCACGCACGACTAATTTTTGTATTTATAGTAGAGAAGGTGTTTCACCATGTTGGCCAGGCTGATCTTGAACTTCTGACCTCAGGTGATCTGCCCGCCTTAGCCTCCCAAAGTGCTGGGATTACAGGCATGAGGCATTGTCCCTGGCCTTCCAGTTGTATTCTTGACAGATGGTTTTCCACGAAGTTGTGGGCACCTCCCAGGGTCACAATTAAATGGTTAAATGAGTCACAATTGCATAATGATTGTGGATACCTCCCAGGGTCTCAGTGAAAAAGGAACTTGGCTTCGGACAAAGACGGAATAATGCAAATCTTCACTTTTGGTTTAGAAAATCTGAAACCTGTGGTGGAGAATACAGAAAAGAAGGAAGTAGAATGAGTCCCCCCCACCCCCTTCCTTTTTGTCTCTCCTCTGGAGAGAGAAGGGATTAGGAGGCCTCCTGGAAAGGAGTCCCTTTCCTGTGATCAAACTCTCCCCTTCCCTCCCCCAGAGCAATTACCGAGCCTCTGGCTTGGAACCTTCCTCGCAGGCCTGGAGGAGACACCATTCTGCGGACAATGGGGGGAAGGAAAGGAAAGCGATGCGGCTGCCAGTGGTGCAGATGACTTCCTCGATGCCAGACTTGCTTGCGCGTTCAAAGTCCCTCCTCGGAGGTCCCCTGGTAGACCCTGGAGATAGGATGTGCTTTCACTCCCTACAGCTGATTGTCCAGGAAAGAAAGTTTCAGACTTTCTTAGGCAGGGAAGGGCCCTCTGACTGTGAATTTATTTGGAAATTTGAAAGAGAAGAGTCTTATCCCAGGAAGCATTCTTTTTCTTTCCCCCTGGATTTGACAGGCCAGGCAACAGCGATTATCCAAACCACTGCTCTGCACCAAGAGGCAAACCACAGGAAAAAGAAATCCGAGCAAGCAAGGAGCATAGAAGTTCCCCAAAGCATGCCTTCTTGTTTTTCTCAGAGGACAGTCTTTTCATTCATGCTTTGCAGATTGGTCCAGCAAATGTAGTTCTTCTAGTTTCCTATCTACATAAGCAGGATATTAGGGGGAAGAGGAGAGGCCTGCAAAAAGCTATGATAGCCAGGGGGGAGTTAGGATAGGAGAAACTGAGAAAAGGGGAGGCATGTGCTCAAACACCTTCATTGCTCTTGGGGACCCTTCACATGCTTAGTTTCTGTTTTGTTTTTTGAGACACAGTCTTGCTCTGTCACCCAGGCTGGAGTGCAATAGCGAGATCTCAGCTCACTGCAACCTCCACCTCCTGGGTTCAAGTGATTCTCTGCCTCAGCCTCTCAAGTAGCTGGGATTACAGGCACCCGCCACTATGCGAGGCTAATTTTTTATTTTTATTTTTATTTTTAGTAGAGACGGGGTTTCAACATGTTAATCAGGCTGGTCTCGAACTCCTGACCTCAGGTGATCTGGCCGCCTCGGCCTCCCAAAGTGCTAGGATTACAGGCGTGAGCCACCGCACCCAGCCAACATGCTTAGTTTCTTATGATAATACGGAAGGCCCATGTTTCAATAGGCCTGAAAAATATTAATCTAGCCCAATATGACAGTCTGCTAATTATATGACTGGGCCTGCTTAGAAGATCAAGGCAATAATACTACATTCAGAGTACTCAGTTGAGGAAGATGAAACAGTGCAATGCATACTGACTTCCATCATTTCTTTTATTCCTCATTTGGAGAGACAACAGAGCCGAGATAGACGTGTTAGAGATGGCTCAACTGATTGATGTATTGGTTGAATGAATGACCTGCTTGACGCAGTAGGAACACTGAATGAACATTTTAAAATCGGCTGGTATAGGTCAAAAACTGCACAGGTTGCTGGAAATAGGTAGATAAAAAGACATTGATATGGTTTGGTGTGTCGCTACCCAAATTTCACCTTGAATTGTAATAATCCCCACATGTCAAGGCCGGGAACGGACGGTGATAATTGAATCATGGGGTGGTTTCCCCCATGCTGTTCTCGTGATAGTGAATAACCCTCACGAGAGCTGATGGTTTTATAAATGGGAGTTTTCTGCACAAGCCCTCTTGCCTGCCGCCATGTAAGATGTGACTTTGCTCCTCCTTTGCCTTCTGTCATGATTGTGAGGCCTCTCCAGCCATCTGAAACCATGAGTCAATTAAGCCTCTTTCCTTTATAAATTACCCAGTCTCAGGTATGTCTTTAGTAGCAGCATGAGAATAGATTAATATAGACATGGACCTCACCTGCAGGGAGTTTGCACTGTAATGGCGGCGAGAGCTCATGTGATCGATCCGCAGTAAGATAGAAGAGTGAGCTCAGGCAGAGGAACACAGAACCAGGATGGTCCATGCACTGAATCTGGCCTTCCGCTTACTTTCTCCAGGAGCACTGGCTGGGTACCTCTCCTCCCTAATCCTCCCTTTGCTCATGCGTGAAATGAAGATCAAGAAAGGTCTACACTCAGAGGTCTCTTGCAAAGATTAAAGGAGAAGAGGCATGGAAACTGCCTTTGCACACAGCCTGGCATATACTGATGTCTGCTGATACTCTTATTTTTATGTTCCTTCACATTCCAAATTTGCCCCAGGGAGAATTCCAGGACAGCTTTGGAGAGGAAGAGATCTTTGAATCAAGTCTTGAAATCACCCTACGAGGTACAAAGGAGGTGACATCAGATGTGTTCCCATAATCATCATCTTCTTTATTTATTTATTTTTTTGAGACAGAGTCTCGCTCTATTGCCCATGCTGGAGTGCAGTGGGGCGATCTTGGCTCGCTGCGACCTTTGCCTCCTGCTTTCAAAGGTTCCTCCTGCCTCAGCCTCCCAAATAGCTGGGATTACAGGCACCTGCCACCGCGTCTGGCTAATTTTTGTAATTTTAGTAGAGATGGGGTTTCACCATGTTGGCCAGGCTGGTTTCAAACTCCAGACCTCAAGAATCCAGCTGCCTCAGCCTCCCAAAGTGCTGAGATTACAGGCGTGAGCCACTGCATCCGGCCCAGATCTTCTCAATTCTAAATGGCTGTGATTAAAAACTGCATTGACAATTAATTTGTTTATGGAATGCCAGTTATCTGATGATGGTGAACAAATGCAACTTGACTGTATAATACTTATTTTGGTTTTGGACCAAGGTCACCATTAAAGATGCCAAGTTGTTGTTCAAGGAAATAGCTCATGTCGTGGAATTGCATCTCATTTGCAGTTGGTTCTCCCTGAAAAGTCAACGCTGTGGGAGAAATGATGTTTAGTCAAAATCATCAGTGAAACTCATTCCTCAAATCATTCCAAAATAGAATGAACAAAGTGGCACTCATCTGCCACATTGAGAAACATTCACCGTATCTCAGTAAGCTCCCCTCAGCCAGTTAGTCCTCTATGGTTGAAAAAGGTGCCATATCCTTGGTTGGGCATCCAATAAAATATCATTATTTAGGGGCTACATGGATGGAAAATCCATGTTCTTAAAGGTTAGATCACCATGAGGATGTTGAGAAATGGCACACAGGGGCTGGGCGTGGGGTGGCTCACCCTTGTAATCCCAGCACTTTGGGAGGCCGAGGTGGGTGGATCACTTGAGGTCAGGAGTTCGAGACCAGCCCAGCCAACATGGTGAAACACCATCTCTCCTAAAAATACAAAAATTAGCCAGGCATGGTGGCGTGCGCCTGTAATCCTAGCTACTAGCCAGGCTGAAGCAGGAGAATCGCTGAAACCCAGGAGGCAGAGGTTGCAGTGAGGTGAGATCGTGCCACTGCACTCCAGTTTGGGTGACAGAGTGAGACTGTCTCAGAAAAACAAAAACAAAAAATAAAACAACAACAGAAAACAAAGAAATGGCACACAGGAATTGGGACTCAGCGAGTAGGTTTGGGTCTCCCAGCTCAGGCTCAAGTCCACAGTGTGGGCGAAGTAGTACCCATGCTATTTAAATTATTTTTATTTCACTCCTGCATCCCCTCAGCAAGTATAGTTTAATGCACCTGAGTAATATGCTTATGTGTTGGGATTCCTCCATGTGCTCTTGCTGGTGATCTGATTTTAAATGTGAACGTGCCATTGCTAGGAGTTTTTGTTCTATGTGTTATTCTGTGTGGAAAATTTCTTAAATGGGATTCCTGAAGTATTCTTATTTATCCTCTGGCAGTTTATCAACAGCAGCAAATATTCATTCATTATTATTGTTTGGAGGGAAGAATTATTTTATATTCCTTAATTAAAAGTGGCTTTGACATTTTCAAATATAGAGGGAAGTTGATAATTTAGTGCTGTATGATAGGACCTTTAGTTGGTCTGAATGTCACATAATCATGCAAATTGCTGGTAAAGTATATTATTATCTGCTTTCTGAGAGGTGGAGGGATTTGGTTTTCCTGGGATTGCATAATTATTGGTTCACTAGAACTACAGACAAGTTAAGAGAAGGGTTAGGTACTATCTAGTTCACTTTTCTTCCAGTGCAGGGAACATTCTACAAGGTTCCGAACAGATATAATAGCTCATAAAAACAGTGACCAGTGATTGAATTCTTCCTGTCAAACAATGTGAAAAACATTAGTAGAAGTGGTGTCTTAGCCTGCTTTTGCTGCTGTAACAGAATACCTGAGTGTGAGTAATTTTTTTTTTGAGACAGAGTCTTGCTCTGTCACCGAGGCTGGAGTGCAGTGGTGTGATCTTGGCTCACTGCAACATCTGCCTCCTGGGTTCAAGCGGCTTTCCCACTTTAGCCTCCTGAGTAGCTGGGATTACAGGCACCCTCCATCATGCCTGGCTAATTTTTGTATTTTTGTAGAGACAGGGTTTCACTATGTTGGCCAGGCTGGTCTTGAACTCCTGACCTCAGTTGATCCGCCTGCCTCATCCTCCCAAAGTGCTGGGATTACAGGCGTGAGCCACTTCGCCTGGCCCAGAGACTAATTTATAATGAGCAGAAATTCACTGGCTCACAGTTCTGGAGGCTGGGAAGTCCAATGTCAGGGTGCCAGCATCTGTCCAGGGTCTTCTTGCTGTATCATCCCATGGCAGAAGTGCAGAAGGGCAAAGAGAGGGGGCTGAACTTTCCCTTTTATAATGTCACCAACTTCACCCATGAGGGTGGAGTCCTAATGGCCTAATCACCTCTCAAAGATCCCATCTCTTAATACTGTTACAATGGCAATTACATTTCAACGTGACTTTTGGAGGGGACAAATATACAAACCATAGCAGGTGGCAAGAAGTATTAAACTACTAGGTCCTTGACACTGTGTTTTGTACTGGGGTGTATTTTTTCCAACAATCCTAAAAAGCATTCTAATAGAGATAGCACTATATATCATACCCATTTGCAGGTGGAAATGCACAGAGATTCAGGAGTGTTCACGTAGAAACACAAGATTTGTCTAATGACCTTCTATGATCAGAGTCTAATTGTGACCTTGTTTAGCAGATGCTTCCTGCAGTCTTTGGTCTAATCCAAAAGCCAATGATCTGTTTTTCTTGACTCTTTCTGATCTGTGTTTCTAAATGTGTTGATATACTGCATCACTGGTGTGCAGGATGATTTTAGATGTTGCACAGGTGAACATTTAATAGTCATCTATTTTAATATGTTTTAGGAAAAAGCCCATAAAACGGTGAAACCCATTAAAACCCTATGGTTTTTTGGATAGTATTACATAGGGTGAAGCTAATTTCATTTAAGTAAAAAATATGCAGGTCAATTTAAATAAAACCATTAAATAGATAATAGTATAAATGGTTTGTGGCTACAGCAAAAATGATGATGGTGGTACTTGAATGTCCACATTAATTTAAGTGACATACATGTTCATAGATACCATTTCATCTTAACGTGGTTCTGTTGGACAGAACAGTCTTATGATGGGGTGGTCTCCGTGCCTCACCTTGTGCCCACTGGCTCTGTTTGTTTCCTCTGGGGTCACACATAGGGAGCTATGTATATCTTTCTCATTTCCCTCTCTGGGTTAAACGTCCCCAGCTATCTGATCTGTTTGCTGCGTGCCTTGGCTGTTCGTGCCCTGGTCTTCCCCCACCTGCAGTCTCTATTCTAAAATGTGGGCCTCCCACATGAGGTCCAGCTCCTCCTGAGATCCCAGAGGTGTGGCTGCTGTGATGGCGACCTTGTTTAGCAGGTGTTCCCTGGAATCCATCCTCCCACTCATCATCCTACCTTTTGATCTGTTTCCCATGAACTGCTCACCTCAGTTTTCTCATCTGTAAGATGGAGAGAGAACGTAAGTGCTTAGCACAGTGTTACTAGCACAGACTACTGTTGCTCCTGTTAAATCACTTTTCCTTTGCTGCCAACGGGTCCTATTTTCTGTTTACGGCTTCTTCAATATGAACTGATCAACTGTAACTTGAAAATTTCCAAACTTAGGACTTTTAGACTCATAGTGAAAGGATCTTCCCGATTCCCTTGATCAGTTTTTTTCTTAAAAAAAAAAAAAAGATATTTGACATCTTTTTGCTTCTGAGTTCAGTTTTTCTTCTCCTTTTTTTCTGGGTGATGGTTCATTATTTAAGAAATTTCTATGTTCGTGTCATTTAAAAGTAAACCTGTGTAGCTGAAAGTGTCTTAGAGGTTTTGCTTGCATTTTCAGTTGACCCATTCACTTTGCAAGTCTTTAGAGTATTATTTTTTAAGACAGCTTGCAGCTGTTTTCTTATATATATTTTATATGATAGAGTTATATTGAAAACATACTAAACCTTTAAAAACCGTAGTTTATAATTTATAAGCCATGTGGCATATTATTTTATTTTATTTTATTTTTTTTGAGATGAAATTTTTGCTCTTGTTGTCCAGACTGGTGTGCAATGGCATGGTCTTGGCTCACTGCAACCTTTGCCTCCCGTGTTCAAGTGATTCTCCTGCCTCAGCTTCCCAAGTAGCTGGGATTATAGGGACCCACCACCATGCCTGGCTAATTTTTGTATTTTTGGTAGAGATGGGGTTTCACCATGTTGGCTAGGCTGTTCTTGAACTCCTGACCTCAGGTGATCCCCGCCTCGGCCTTTCAAAGTGCTGGGATTACAGACATAAGCCATTGTGCCCGGAGCATATTTTTATTTTTATTTTTGAGACAGATCTTACTCTGTCACCCAGGCTGGAGTGCAGTGGCTTGATCACGGCTCACTGTAGCCTTGACCTCCTGAGCTCAAGCAATCCTCCTGCCTCAGCCTCCCAAGTAGTTGGGACCACAGCCACATGCCACCACGCCCAGCTAAGTTTTGTATTTTTTGTAGAGATGGAGTTTTACCATGTTGCTCAGGCTGTAATTTTTAAAAACTAAAAAAAGAAAAAAGTGTTTAAAGCACTTTAAATTGAGAACCTTAAATATCTTCATGTGTTTGTATTCCTAATTTATTTTTGCAGCAGTAATTATTTCAGCTGTCTTTAGTATTAACATGTTGGAACCTTGGATTAATTTGTGCATGGATATATTTAGAGCCTTTTACTTGATAAGAATCATGTATATCATGACTGAATTTGTAATTTCCCAGCATGAGACTCAACTTAATAGACAGTATTTAGATTCTAGGCAACAATGGGTTATATAAACCAGCATCATTTAGGGAGTGGCAAAGACTCTCTCCCCACCTATTCTGTGAACTTGGGCAAGGTGTGTAGTCTTTCTGGGCCTTAGCCTAATTAGACCCTTTCTCCTGTAACCCAGAGGGGTGTTAGTAAAGTTGGTGTGAAAAAAAAATCAATTATTTTACTGATGCAATTTGGGTGAAACTTTGAAGTTCAGTGTTAACATGATGGTTGTGGAGACATTGAACCCTAACCCTTAGGCCAGGGATTCAAAGTTTTTTTTTGACTCTCATGTTGAATGTTCTCTGAAGTGCAGTGTGCCATGGTTTTAAGGTAATTCTGAGAATTCTAAGGCCCTTGCTGGAATAAGTAAGGAGAATATGGGATTTCAGCAAATTAGGGCCAGGAGTCAGTGTTCTCAGCATGGAAGAATCTCACCTCCAAAAATTGTATTTGGGTTTTGCACATTAAGCAAGCATGGTTGAGGTGCAGTGCCGGGCCAGTGATGGCAGCCAGGCCCTTGGCCAGGTTCGTTTGCATACTGGGGAGCTAGTGAGAGTCTACCAGCTGAGACAGCTGACGGAGGAGAACATGATGAATAGTTGGGAACTGTGGAATCTCCAAGATTTTTCCATTTTTGTTAACAACTAGCAGTTGCATGCTAGCATCTTTTATTTATTTATGTATTTATTTTTGAGACAGGGTCTCTGTCACCCAGCCTGGAGTGCAGTGGTGCAGTCAGTCATAGCTCACCACAGCTTGAAACTCTTGGGCTGAAGTGATTCTCCTTCCTTAGCCTCCCAAGTAGCTAGAACCACAGGCATGTGCCATCATGCGTGGCTCATTAAAAAAATTTTTTTTTTTTTTTTAATATTTTTGGTGGTAGAGATGGGTTCTCAGTGTATTGCTCAGGCTGGTCTTGAACTCTTTGGCTCAAGCGATCTTCCCACCTTGGCCTTCCAAAGTGCTGCATTTACAGGCATGGGCCACTGCACCTGGCCTGTGCTAGCCTCTCAACATCTTTCCCAGATGTTGTGTCCCTTTCCTGGGTGGCTGCTGCTTTCTGCCACATTTCACCTTGGCGTTCTGCACCTTCTAGCACGTCTCCTTTTCCAGCCTCATTCCCTGAGACGTAGCTGGAGTTCTAGTTGAGCCAGCCTGCCCATTGTTTTCTCTGCTGGAACTGGGTGTTTCAGTCTCCTGCATGGAGTGTTCTTCCTTCCCAGCTGAAGTCCTGGTCATCCCATTTCCATCAGAAAGGCCCCTTTGTTCATGAAGCCTCTCATGGTCCTTCCCTCTACACCACCCAGGTAAGCTTTCTCTCTTTTTGGAATTACCCTGTAGGAAGAACATGGTGGCTTGACCTGGTTTGAGTCCCACCCATCTGTTTACCTGGGGAGTGATCTTGGGTGGGTCAGTTGATGTTCTCAGTGCCTTACAAAATGGGGCAGAGGATACCCAACCCCTATGAGATGGTGCAGCTGGAGTGCCTTACACACAGGGCCTGACGTACTAGCCTCTCTGCAAGCACTGGTGTCTTACCTCTTCTGTTTCTCTAATGGTGTTTTGCACATTCACTATTAGAGTTTGTGTTTTTGTTTCACCTTGTTTTAATAAATTATAATCTTATGGGAGATGACACTATCTTTTGTTTGATATATGGAAAATGTTTCACTGATTATCTGTAGAATCAAGTTTGTCTGGAGTTACTCTGGTTAAGGAATGAAATCGGGGAGCTCTTGTGTTCAAAGAGACCTCCTTCTTCTTTTTTATTCTTGTATTTCTGTCCTCCTCCTCATTTTTTAGCTTCCATTTTTACTCCCTTTCGTATTGAGAAAGTACCAGGCTCACTTCAAAGAGTTGACTTCAAAGATCTCCCCTAGCCCAGAAATATTTGCCACTGAAGCCTGTAGGAATTGGCATCAATGGGAGACCCCGTGGTGGTTGCATTTAAGAGTTTTTTGGGGGCTTCTATTTTTATCATTCTTTTAAATGGTAAGAGGGGAGGGTTACAGAAATATCTGCTTCTTTAAGATATCAAACATAAGCCAGTGAAGTTCCAAAAAAACAAAAAAAAATATGATACCTTAGAGAAATAAAAGGGATTTTACAATGAGTAGAAAAGAACAAGTCTTTTTTCTTTTCTTTTCTTTTCTTTCTTTCTTTCTTTTTTTTTTTAAAGATTACATTTACTGTTTTGTCCTAGTTACAAGAGCTTAGGACAGAAATAAAGCCTTAACTGGTAGGTAACATTTTCCAAGATGGCTGAGTGGGGTGGCGTGTTACATAGCGGAAAACAGGGGCTTGGGCCTGTTGAGACCTCACAGCCAGCTCTTCTTGGAGCTGTGGGTGTGGGCTGAAAGAGAAGACAGGGAGATTAAAGACCAGTGATTTCCCTCCATGGACCCTTTGATGTTCTTGTTTGTTGACTTTTTGAGGGTTGGAGTGACCAACTCTTCCAGGAATGAGAAATGGAATCCCTCCCAGTTTTGATGGTAGTCCCAAAATATATTTCCTGAAGGCCTACTCTGTGTCTCAGCACCATGCCAGGACTCCCCCACCCAGCCTTTCCGAGCGTGCTACATACAGTCTTCCTGATCCAAGGTCCTGCCACCTGCCCGCTCGTCACCCTTGGCCCCACCCCATGCCTTTGCACAAATCTTTCCAGCCTGCTCCCAAATCCTGACCTCATACCGGCGCAGGAATTCTTACTTAACCTCCAAGACCTGGTTCAAGGGCTAAATCCTTTATGGAGACTTGTGATTTTTCCTCAGCTGGTTGCTTTGTTCTCCAGTGATTTGTTACCTTGTGAACAAATATAATCATTTTATTCTGCTGGAATGATCTATTTACACTTCTATCCCTGCAAATTGTACCCTGCCCTTCAATGTCTAAGTGAATAGCATAAACAGGTGCTCTAGGAATTGAGACTAAGTTGGAGCTGGGTGATCAGGGAAGGTTTTAAGGAAGAGATCTGGGGCAAATAGCTAAAGATGGATTTTTTTTTTTGGAGGTGGAGTCTCGCCCCCTCGCCCAGGCTGGAGTGCAATGGCATGATCTGCGTTCATTACAACCTCTGCCACCCGGGTTCAAGCGATTCTCCTGCCTCAGCTTCCTGTTGGGGTGACAGGAGCCCACCACCATGGCTGGCTAATTTTTGTATATTTAGTAGAGACAGATTCTGGCCATATTGGCCAGGCTGGTCTTGAACTCTTGACCTCAAGTGAGCCACCTACCTTGGCCTCCCAAAAACTGCTGGGATTACAGGCATGAGCCACTGTGCCTGGCCTGATGGATTCAGTTTATGTGCAAAATTTAACAGGATGGGTTTTGGCAGTTCAGGCTGTTAGGAGACAAGGGTGGAAAGGTGTCCCGGAGCCCTACAGAGATGGGCCTCAAGTGCCAGAAGCGATGTTGGACCATTTTTAGAAGAGAGATGTTAAAGTGGAGTTTTTAGGAAGATCTGGCTGAGTAGGAGTGAGCGGATTGGATGTAAAAGGGGGAGTGGGAGGCATCGGGAAGGCCAGGTAGGAGAACATTGCCACAGTCCAGAAAGGAGGTGACGGGGTGTGGACCAGGGATCACAAAGCAGTGACTTGCCATGTGCTTCTGTCTAGCTAGAGAGCTCAGCATGGTTTGCGCCTTATTAAATGGTTGAAAAAAAAATCAAAAGAATATATGCTGCGATATGGGGAAATTCTATGAAATTTAAATGTCAGTGTCTATAGTTTTTTTTTTTTTTTTTTTTTTTTTTTTTTTTTTTTTTTTTTTTTTTTTTTTTTTTTTTCTGGACTATAGCCATGCTTTTCATTCATGTATTGTTTGTGGATGCTTTCACACAGTCATGTCAGCCCTGAGCAGTTGTTGCAGAGACCGTATGACCTCCAAAGACTGAAATATGTACTCTCTGGCCCTCCCCAGAAAAAGTTAGCAGACACCAGGTGTAGACCAACCAGGGCGAGGGAGCCTATGACCGGAAATGCAAAGACAGGCAGGATCAAGGGACAGTTTAGAGCAGGGGTGTCCAATCTTTTGGGTTCCCTCGGCCACATTGGAAGAATTGTCTTGGACCACACATAAAATACGCTAGCACTAACGATAGCTGACGAGTTTAAAAAAAAAAAATCACGTGGCTGGGCGTGGTGGCTCAAGCCTGTAATCCCAGCACTTTGGGAGGCCGAGGCGGGTGGATCACGAGGTCAAGAGATCGAGACCATCCTGGTCAACATGGTGAAACCCCGTCTCTACCAAAAATACAAAAAATTAGCTGGGCATGGTGGTGCGTGCCTGTAATCCCAGCTACTCAGGAGGCTGAGGCAGGAGAATTGCCTGAACCCAGGAGGCGGAGGTTGCGGTGAGCCAAGATCGCGCCATTGCACTCCAGCCTGGGTAACATGAGTGAAACTCAATCTCAAAAAAAAAAAAAAAAATCACGAAAAAATCTCAAAATGTTTAAGAAAGTTTACGAATTTGTGTTGGTCCACATTCAAAGCCATCCTAGGCCACATGCAGGCCGTGGGTTGGCCAAGCTTGGTTTAGAGGAAGATGCAGTCTAGGAGAGTTTTCCCTTCTCTGCTGATGTAACTCCATGTCTTGGTGTTGGTGTTCTAGATGCAAGCATCTTTAGGCAGGGGAGTGTGTGTGGAAGGGTGAAGGGGTTGTGCCTTCATGACTCTGGTGTGTGTGTGTGCGCACGTGCATGTGCGTTTGTGCGCACGTGCATTTGCATGTGTGCGTACATGTGCGCGTGCATGTGCGTGTGCGTGTGCGTGTGTGTGTGTGTGTGTGTGTGTGTGATGCTGAACTAGTCTTAGAATAAACCCAAACACTGGATGGTTCTGAGTTTAGTGCAGCTTTCAAGGCTGGACAGCTTGCTGCCTGCTGGTGAAGGTAGACAAGACTGGGCAGTGAAGCCAAAGGACAACACCTCACTCTGAGGCTCCCAGAGAAGGTAGGAGGGCAGAGGAGGAGGAGAAGCGGCCCTTGGGGGAAGGCCTTCTACCCGGCCCAGCTTCTCAAGGGTGTGTTTGCGTCTGACCTAAGGCATTGCAGCTCTTTGTTTCTGGCTGTGTTCAGGCTTTCCCCCGCTTGCCTTCTGGGATGATAGGGGAAGCTGATGACTGCTTTAAAGTAAAGAGAAGGCGGGGAGGTCAACTTCCTTAGAGTCCAGTGCCTGCTTCTGGGTTGGGGCAGGGCAGAATGCCACCCACTGAACTCTCTAAATGTGTAAAGAAACAAACTGGAAGCACAGAGTTAAAAGGGAGACCCCAGAAGACAACAGAACATCCTGAAGCATATCCTCCATCAGGGAAGAGGCGTGACTTTCACCTGGCTTGCAGAATGGGCATCTCACATGCTGTGAGTCCGAGGGCAGATGCCCCTCAGACCAGGAGAGTTCCTAGGGACAAAAGCCTCTTACCACCTTTAGAGAAATTGAGTCTTATTGCTAGAAAATATTTTAGAGAGGTTCTGGTCTAAGCTTCTCATTTTGCAGTTGAGAAACCACCTCAGGCCCAAGCTGGATGGATTTACCAAAGCTGGTTGGCACTGGAACTTGTATTTAATCTCAGGTCTTTTATTAGTCCTGTGGAACAAATCTTAACTTTTTCAAGTGCATACTGTGTGCCCGGCTGTGTGCTGGATGCTTTATCTGCAGGTTTAATCTTCACCACAACTATGGGAAGTAGCTACTATCTCTCTTTTATAAGTGGGAAAAGTGAGGCTTAGAAAGGCCAGTGTGCCCATGATCTGGTAGCTCAAGAGGGAAATTGGATCGGAGTCCATCTGAGACTGACTCCAGAGCTGGTGTTCTTAGTGAATAGGGGCACATAAAACTGTTCTGAGTGGCTTCCTAGCTTCTGTTGCCAATGTCCAATCCATTCTGGGTTTCTGTTAATTCATCGACTGTGCACCGAGTACCTGCGAGAAGTCAGAAGGGTGCTGGGTTGGTGAGGATGGGTTGTATCCCATCTTGGGTTTGGCCAAGCCGAAGAGAATGCCAAAGACTGGCCAAGGTAGAGAATGATTGTTCTTGGCCTCAGTTCCATGCTCCTCTCCTCTGTAAAACTGCCCCTGACACCCCAGCAGGATTGATATCCTCCATTTTTTTTTTTTTTTTTTTTTT
>NW_016107533.1:2989470-3006950 GCF_001604975.1 Cebus imitator
GCTCACTGCAACCTTCACCTTCCAGGTTCAAGTGATTCTTCTGCCTCAGCCTCCCAAGTAGTAGCTGGGATTACAGGCACTCACCAACCATGCTTGGCTAATTTTCGTGTTTTTAGTAGAGAGGGGGTTTCACCATGTTGGTCAAGCTGGTCTTGAACTCCTAACCTCATTATTCACCCAACTTGGCCTCCCAAAGTGCTGGGATTACAGGCGTGAGCCACTGCCCCCTGCTGATATCCTCCATTTTTAAGCTCCCAGAGTAACTCAGCTGTGTCTTTAGCAACTTCACACTGTGTCATGCCTCCCCTTGGACCCTAAGGCTAAGAGCACATGCCATTTATCTTTGTATTTCTACTTCATTGCCCAGTGCATATTGGGGGCACTCAGTAATTGCTGAGCGAATAATGAATGAATGAAGACCCAGATTGTCAATGATTCTCAAACCTTATTTTACAAAAGAATCACTTGAAAAGCTTGTTAAAGATTCAAATTCCTGAGCCCTGCTCCTGGTGATTGACATCTAGGTGTGGGATGGGACCCCAGAATCTGAATTTCCCCGAAGCGCCCGGGTGTTTCTGATGCGGGTGGTCTGCAAACCACACTTGCAGCCACCCTGGCACAGGTGCCCGGCCTTCTGGAATAAAGACAGGAACTAAGCATTAAAAATAGCACGCCATTCATATGCTTGTGCCCAGCCGCCAAGTGCCCCCTCCTGCCGGCGACAGGTCCGGATGTGGGCCAGTTCTCAGCCCAGGGAAAATGAACAGTGTCTTCTCCGTGGTGCCCAGAACAGTCTGAGTCAGTGGAATGTGCTGGCCAGTCAGGCAGAAGGGAACTTCCACTTCTTTTTTAAACCTTGGTGGGAACCATGCTGGCAAGGCGAACAGGGAGGAGAGGAAGCGCCATGTGGGGCTGGGGCTTGGCCGACGACCTGGGGTGGCCGCCGAGGACCACTGCTAAATATGCTCTTTTCCTCTTGAAATAGTCACTTTCCTGGCTGGCTTGTGTGTTGGTCGGTCGCCACAAATGCGTGGCTGTTGTTCAAGGAGGCCTCCTGGGATAGAAAAAGAGAGAATGGGGCCAGGCTGCGGCCGGGGCTGCGCAGGAAGACAGGAGAGCTGGCTTGTCTCCCGTCCCACCGTGGACTCTCGTTGTCAGATTCAGAGGGAGTGGCCGCTGGGCCCTGGACTTACTTTTCCATCTGTAAAATGGGTAGGGGGAAGGGGCAGCGTCATAAAGCTTCTTTCTTCTCCTGGAAGGGATGTTTCAAGGCCCGTGTCAAGATTGAACACAGGGATCTGTTGTTGGGCTGATGCTATTGATGAAGTCTCAGGAAGCTCGAATTTTTAAATTAACTCTTTCAGGGGATGTGGCATATAGTCTCTTGGTATTGTGCTGATGGTGGCCCACTAGAACAGAGGGTCCCGGAGGGCAGGGCCTTGCTCTTTCTTCTTCCAATCTGTATCCCCACTGTTTAGAACGGGCTGGGCACACAGTTGTCTCCATACATGTTTATGGGGCCAATATCTCCAAATACTGGTGCCTACTAAGCGTCAGCCCTGTCTCTTTTATCTTCTTCACAGGTCTGACTTGCTGTTTGAGGAGAGGACGTATGAGGAGCAGGGCGTTTTTGGAGGAAGAAACTTTACCTCTGTTTTCAGTGTTTCATCCAGTTTCTCTTCTTTTTATTTATTTATGTTTTGAGACTCGGACTCGCTTTGTTGTCCAGGCTGGAGGCTGGAGTGCAGTGGCATGATTATGGCTCAGTGCAGCCTCAAAACACCTGACCTCAAGTGAGCCTCCTGCTTCAGCCTCCTGAGTAGCTGGGACCACAGGCTGACACCACCATGCCCAGCTATTTTTTTTTTTTTTTTTTGAGAGGCAGGGTCTTGCTCTGTTGCCCAGGCTGGAGTGCAGTGGTGTCATCATGGCTCACTGCAGCCTCCATCCCCTGGGTTTAAGCCATCCTCCTGCCTCAGCCTTTGAGCCTTCAGAATACCTAGGACTACAGGCGTGCACCACCAAGCCAAGCTAATTGTTTTTTTGTAGAGACAGGGTCTCATTATGTTGTCCAGCCTGATAGGCTATTTTTTTTTTTTTTTTTTTTTTTTTTGTAGAGGTGAAGTCATCTTGCTTTATTGCCCAGGCTGGTCTCGAACTCCTGGCTTCAGGTGCTCCTTCCACCTGAGCCTCCCAACATGGTGAGATTACAGGTGTGAGCCACTGTGCCTGGCCCAGTTTTTCTTCACATGGAGGAATATCAGAGGTTAAAGACAGATAAAAATTCATGTGGTGGAATAAGACATGTATTACTTACTAGGGGTGGCACCTATTAACTTCTCCTAGGCTCAGTTTCCTCAGGTGTAAAATAGATGAATAGTGTCCAACCTCCAGGAATTGTGTGAGGCTCACATATACATAGTGTTTGTGAATGCGCTGTATGGGTGCAAGGGGTTGCAGAAACAATAATGTGTGTAAGCAGAGGGTGTGGTTTGCTCATTGGATGGGTAGAAGCCCTAAGTGAGATGACCTCTGAGGTTTACTCTTCCTGGAGCAGCCGGAAAGCAAATCAGCCTCAATGGTAAGCTCTCAGCTCTTCTTGGGCAGTCCTGTCTTCTACCACCTTGCGTCTGCACGCATTTTGATATTAAATTATTTTTCTTAGGCTGGGCACAGTGGCTCACGCCTGTAATCCCAGCACTTTTGGAGACCGAGGCAGGTGGATCACCTGAGGTCAGGAGTTCGAAGCCCTGTGTCTACTAGAAATACAAAATTAGCCGGGCATGGTGGCTGGAGCCTATAATCCAGCTACCGGGGAGGCTGAGGCAGGAGAATCGCTTGAACCTGGGAAGCAGAGGTTGCAGTGAGTCGAGATTGTTCCATTGGACTCCAACCTGGGCAACAAGAGGGAAACTCCGTCTCAAATTAAAAAAAAATTTTTTTTTTCTAAAAAGCTCTTATTTCATTGTGAAACTCTTAAGTTAGCAAATCTCAGGCTGGCTGAATAAGGCTTTCCAGGCAAACCACATCCCACAAGTGCAAATGTCTGGTGACACAGTGCTTTATGTTTTTCCATTAGCAGTTACTACTACCTGACATTAAAGTGTTAGTTTACTTGTTTATCTGTGTGTGGTGGGCCTTCCCTAGGGGAATGTGAGCTGCATGAGGTCAGGACATTGTTTAGTTCACTAAATGGATTCTTAGCACCCAGGACAGTGGCTGGCATGTAGTGGGTACCCAGTTAGTATCTGTGGAATGAGTGAATGAATTAATAAATACTTAACTGAGTAGGAAGTTCTTGGACCTTAGTATAGACCCATGGTTCTCAAAGAGTGGTCCTGGGACTTCTGGGGATTCCTGAGACCCTTTTAGGAATCTGTGAGGTCTGTGAGGTCAAAAATATTTTTATAATAATAGTAAACTATTTCCCCTTTCACCGTCATTGTCTCATGAGTGCAAAGCTCAGTGAACTGATATTTTCCAAGTAACCAATGCATGAGGACACAAAGCCACGCAGGGTAAAAAGAGCTATGAACAAAAGCTTTCCAGAAAGCAATCTGGAGGAAAGAGAGTTTATTCTAGTGAACAGGTTGCAAACTGGGAGATGCAGCTTTTGGTGTAAAACAAAGGTACATTCCAGAGAACAAAGAGAGAATCGAGTTTTTTAAAAAAAAATTTTAGACAGAGTCTTGCTCTGTTGCCCAGGCTGGAGTGCAGTGGTGTGATCTCAGCTCACTGCAACCTCTGCCTCAAGCAATTCTCCTGCTTCAGCCTCCCAAGTAGCTGGGATTACAGGTGCCCACCATCACGTCTGACTAATTTTTGTATTTTTTGTAGAGACAGGGTTTCACCATGTTGGCCAGCTGGTCTTGAACTCATGACCTCAGGTGATCCGCCTGCCTCGGCCTCCCAAAGTGGTGGGATTACAGGCGTGAGCCACCTTGCCCAGCTGATAGATTTATTATAAGCAAAAGCTCTTTGGGATCCTCAGTAATTTTAAGCGCATAAAGGAGACCAAAAAGTTTAAGATGGGCTGGTCAAGACAGAGCCCTGTGGACTGTGGGAGGGATTGAGGCCATTCTGTAGATCCTACAGGCTTCTTTCAAAGTGGATGATGAGTGTTTATTCAGCAGCCCTGTCAGGTGGTTTCTGTATGAACGAGAGGTTTGCCTTTCCAGCTGCAGCCTGGCTTTGGGCAAGTTGCTTCCTCTGTGCTCCCTGATTTCCTCATGTAAGAAAATGGGTTGAATCTCCCTTGTCTCTAACATTTTTTCTTTTTTCTTTGAGATGGAGTTTTGCTCTGTTGCCAGGCTGGAGTGCAGTGGCGCAATGTTGGCTCACTGCAGCCTCCACCTCCCCAGTTCAAGCAATTCTCCTGGTTCATCCTCCCGAGTAGCTGGGACTATAGGCGCCTGCCACCACGCCCAGCTAATTTTTTATATGTTTAGTAGAGATAGGGTTTCACCATGTTGGCCAGGATGGTCTCAGTTTCTTGACTTCATGATCTGCCTACCTCGGCTGCCCAAAGTGCTGGGATTATAGGCGTGAGCCACCACGCCTGGCCATCTCTAATATTTTCATATTAATCTTGGAACCTCCATGTTATCTCTGTTCACCTCTCTGAAAGAGATTGGCAAGAACTGAAACAGTGAGAAAAGATTTTAGGGAAAAGCTCATGCTTAAAACTGAACAAGGTTGCCTGTGAGGCAGAAAGGATATTTATTATATTTTTTTAAAAAATTGTTATTTTTTTGAGACAGTCTCTCCCTGTCGGCAGGTTGGAGTGCAGTGGCGCAATCTTGGCTCACTGCAACCTCCACCTCCTGGGGTCAAGCAATTCTCCTGCCTCAGCCTTATGAGTAGCTGGGATTACAGGTATGCACCACCATGCCCGGCTAGTTTTTGTATTTTTGGTGGAGACGGGGTTTCACCAGGTGATCCACCCACCTTGGCCTCCCAAAGTGCTGGGATTACAGGTGCGAGCCACTGCGCCTGGCCCAGAAAGGACATTTAGATGTGGGGACCACTGCATCTTGCAGATGGGTAAACTGAAGCAGCAACAGGTGAAGGCTCAGTTATATTCATCCTGGGTCCCAGACTATCTCCAACCTGTAGCCTGAAGCTTTGTTTCCTTCTCCATAGCCCAGGATGACAGCAGTGACCTTCCATGGGATCTTTTCCTGGGATTTATTGAGCCACTGAGGTCATTGGCCTCAGGCCACCTGCCTCTCTTGACTGACTAGTCTGCAAGGAAGACACTGTGTGTATTTATTTTAGTTGCTCCTCTGTAACTTCCGGGTGCTTGTCTCAGAGCAACAGTGCTTTAAAAAATGTCTCTCTGTGTGTGTGTTTCCCCACTTTGAGCCATGAAATATGTTACATCTGTTTTTTTTCTAGTCTAAAACATTTCCATATCATTGTACTCCTGGGGAAATGCATACATGGATAGACAATGGGCAAAAAAATTGTGTTGGGAGAATTAAATGAACCAATGCATGTCAAACAGTGAGCACTTTGACTCAATAATAATAATAATAAGGCCAGGCGCAGTGGCTCACGCCTGTAATCCCAGCACTTTGGGAGGCCGAGGCGGACAGATCACAAGGTCAAGAGATCGAGACCATCCTGGCCAACGTGGTGAAACCTCGTCTCTACTAAACATACAAAAAATCAGCCCGGCGTGGTGGCAGGTGCCTGTAGTCCCAGCTACTTGGGAGGCTGAGGCAGGAGAATCGCTTGAACCCAGGAGGCAGAGGTACTGCACTCAAGCCTGGGCAACAGAGGGACACTCTGTCACAATAACATCACCACCACCACGACCACCACCACCACCACAGTGCATCATTATGATCAGTGTTATTTTTCTTTATCAATCTTGATAGTTGACTTGTGTAACTCACAGTATAGCAGCTTATTCGACAACTAAAATGCTTTGGTTCTTCCTGTGTGCCAGGAACAGCAATAAATTTTATGTCCTAAGATTAGTATGGTTAGAAATGCATGTGACAGTGGTTCTCACACACTGGTGTGCAGTGGACACGTAGCCTGTGGAGTTTCCAGCATTCCTTGTTAAAAAGAGATAAAGGATAAAGGGCTGAGATTCTCTTGAAGCTAAATGAACCTAAATATTACTTGATTCAAGGGATCATCCTTCAATGAGAATATGTCCTTCCTGTATATTTTGGAAGAAAATATTTCCTTTTGTGAGACAAGAATGTTAGTAGGTGGTAAGTACCTTTTATTTGGCAAAGTAAAAAGTTGTGGGCCTCTGTCGACCCTTCACATTTTGGTGTGTGTGATGTTTGAAACTGTAAAATCCCAAACCCAGGTAGATGAAACCAAAAAGTGTCAGGACTGGAAGGGATCCTAGGAATTAGTAAAGGAGTACGGCCTTCATTTCATAAAGGACTTCAGACTCAGAGAAGGCATGTGAGTTGCCTGAGGTCACACAGCAAATCTGAGGCAAGTCAGGGCTAGAAACCCAGAGATGATGGTCATGAGCACTGGTTTTGGGTCATCCATTTGAACACACCTGTGTTCCAAATTCTGCTTCTGTTACTTATGAGTCATTTATTTGAACACATCTGTGTTCAAATTTCCTTCTGTTACTTATGAGCTGATTTCTTACCTATGAAAATGGGATACCTACCCAAGGGGTTCACAGGAGGATTTAATGAGATGATTTCGATTAGGAAAAACTGGCAAATTTCCCCTTCCTTCTTCTCCCTGCTTCCGCTTCCCCTGTTAATAATAGATCCTTGGGATAGGTCATTGAGCAACATCAGTAGGAAGGGCTTTGCTTTTTGCAAAGTCTCTGCATGTATGATTACAATCCTAAGTAATATCAGCTGTTACTTGTGTTAGTTTGTCAGCTCTCCCTTGGTCTCTCTCTTTAGCTGTTGAATGAGTTTAAAGATCTAGGAAGAGCTTTGAAACCCCTCTACCAGCGCCTCTGTCTCCAGTCCCAGCACAGGTCTTTGGAGGATGGGATGAAAAGGGTTTTGCCCAGGGTCAAATGCCGGGTATGCAGCTTGGTCACTCCTTCCTTTCTTGAGATGACCTGTCCCCTTCTTGGAGACCCTAGATGATTGACAACAATAACATTCCTTTATAGCGTTTTCTTTCTCATCTAGAGCACCGGGAGGCCACCTTTTCACAGAGATATCACAGAGTAGCAAGCACGCAGAAACCTCATGACATCCTGGCAGCTTTCAAGACCAAAGAACATCCCATGTTCCCTCTTGAAGGCTTGTAATAACTGCCATAAATTATCTTGTGGGAATGGCATGCCCCGGCCTAAGCTGTGTGGTACCGGGCTCTCCTGGTGACAGTTTTAGTGGCTGCATATGTTTGCAGAAGAAGGAAGCGTGGTAACTTGGCAAACAGCTCCCAAGCACCCCTGGCTTGCTGCCATAGGATTGTCCTCAAAACCCAGGCACAGCGATGTGTGAAAAATGCCTACCTTTGCTTTTGGCATCCAGTGGGCCTTCTATGGGCCCTCTGTAGAGGGCATCACCTGGGGATTCCTGACCCTGGTCAGGTCCTCAGGTCTTTCTGTGTTCCTCTCTCTATTACTTGAGTATCTGCTGCTTACAGCTCTTGTGTTCTGCAGGATGGCTGAGTTCGGTACCCAGGATAGGCCTGTCTGTGCACAAGGCTGTCTCCTTCTCCCCATCCTGCTCCTCTTCCTCTGAAAGGGGAGGAATCACACGTGGGTTCTCTACTGAGGCTTGTTGTGCTTGGCTCAGGGCGATGTTAGCAAATGTAGTCTCCACCCTGCCGTGCCATATTAAGGGAATGTAGGCTGTATTGGCTTCTGCCAGGTCAGTGCACATGCTTTGTTTTAGTGACTCTGTGAAGAGTTTATCATCTGTTATTGATTCAGGTAACACACTTCTCTCTCCTCATTTTGGTGCTACTCCCCGTTTTTGTCACTGGTCAGTGTGCCGTGTGGCCAGGAGGGCTGTGTGTTGTCTTCAAGAACCACTTTGGACATTTTTGCTTTGGTTATTTATTCATGCCAACATGTTGTTAAATGGCGTGAAATAAAACCCCATTTTAAAGAGAAATTGTAAAAGGAAGCTACGTCCTGTGTGGAAATTATGACAAGCACAGAAACATGTTAGAAAAAATAAACATTGTCCAGGAGTGGTGGTTCACGCCCATAACCCCAGCACTTTGGGAGGCCAAGGTGGGCGGATCACTTGAGACCAAGAATTTGAGACCATCCTGCACAACATGGTGAAACCTATCTCTGCTAAGAATACAAAAACGATCCAGGCAGAATGGCAGCTACTCAGGAGGCTGAGGCAGGAGAATTGCTTGAACCCGGGAAGTGAAAGTTGCAGTGAGCTGGGGATTGCCCTACTGTACTCCAGACTGGGCGACAGAGCAAGACCCCATCTCAGAAACAAACAAACAAATAAAAAATAAATATTGCCTGTTTCCTATCACCTGAGGAGCCCGTTGTGAATGGTCGTGTGTCTTTTCAGTCTTTTAAAAATGTGTTAAATTCAGTTGTCATAGTGTGCATGTATACATTTTTTTTTTTTTTTTTTGAGTCGGAGTTTCGCTCTTGTTACCCAGGCTGGAGTGCAATGGTGCGATCTCGGCTCACCGCAACCTCCGCCTCCTGGGTTCAGGCAATTCTCCTGCCTCAGCCTCCTGAGTAGCTGGGATTACAGGTACGCGCCACCATGCCCAGCTAATTTTTTGTAGTTTTAGTAGAGTCGGGGTTTCACCGCATTGACCAGGATGGTCTCGATCTCTTGACCTCGTGATCCACCTGCCTTGGCCTCCCAAAGTGCTGGGATTACAGGCGTGAGCCACCGTGCCCGGCGCATGCATACATTTTTAAGCGGAGTTGATGGATTTCATGTGAAGAGCTGCTGTGTGCTAAATGTAAAATGCTTAGCAAGATGCTTGGCACCTGGAGCTGTTCGCAGTAAATGGAAGGAATTTTATGGAGGATGTAAGGTAGCGTGGACTCCGGACCCAGACTGCCCCGTTCCCGGCACGGCTCTGCTGTATCTGGCTGCTGGAGCCTTGAGCCAGCCATGGAAGTACAGCGCCTTCATTTCCTCATCTGTAAAATGAGGGTGATTATCATATACCCCAAAGTGTTGTCATAAGGATTTAATGAAATATCCCCTATAAGATCCTTAGGGAACTGCTTCCTGGTAGTCATCTCATAGTGCGTATTGGTTGTTATTATTAAAGAAAAGCATGGAAAGCACTTTTTTTTTTTTTTTTTTTTTTTTTTTTGAGACAGAGTCTTGCTCTGTCACCCAGGCTGGAGTGCAATGGCGTGATCTCGGCTTACTGTTAACATCCGCCTCCCAGGTTCAAGCGATTCTCCTGCCTCAGCCTCCCAAGTAGGTGGGACTACAGGTGCGTGGCACCATGCCCAGCTAATTTTTGTATTTTTAGTAGAGACAGGGTGTCACCATATCGGCCAGGCTGGAACTCCTGACCTCGTGATCTGCCTGTCTTGGCCTCCCAAAGTGCTGGGATTACAGGCATGAGCCACTGCGCCCGGCCGGAAAACACATTTTTAGACATAGCAGTGTTCAGTCCTCTCTTCCCGAACCAAGGAAACTCTCTTTAATACCCCGTCTACTGTGTGATCCACGGTCTGCCTGGGAGCAGCCCTCGAGGGCAGTCACAGCACTTGTCCCCCGCACAGTGCAGCACCTACCTGTGCATCCTTAGCTGATGCATGAGGCTTACAGCCCCAGGGGCCTGCATCCTTCCCTTTCTCCGGGTACTCTGTTTTCTCTCCTTCAAGCACTTACTCCCCAAGCTTCAGGGAGAAAGTGGGAGGTGGTCTGTCTCTCCTAGACCTCCAGTGCACACCGGTCTCCTCTCTTGAAGGGCCAACAGAGGCTGGTGGCTGGTTTTCACGTGTCTCCTGAAGCTACCCCTAAGGAGAAGGCTTCAGTGTCATCTTCCAGTCAGAGATGAGCATAGTGGCCTTCTTAAGGGACAGATCTGTGCAGCAGGATAGCACTTCTGTTGTCCTCCCAGACCAGCAGTGGGTGCACGCAGGCCTTGCAGGCTGTTTCCTGCCCTGGAATGCTGCTGTCATTCGGACCCAGCACACCTCAGTGTCAGAGAAGGCTGGTTTGTTTGAAACAGTCAGAATGTCATAAATACCTTATGATGAACATTTTCCAAATGTGCTTAAATTCGAGAGGCCAGGGGTGCACCTTTCCCTTTCCTGAGAAGAGCGTGGGCCACCGGCTTTTCCATCTTCGATCCCTTCAGGTGCCTGTGCCCTGGAGCTGTCCGTCACCTGGTCCTGCCCGCCTGGGTCTGTGGCCAGCGCTCTCCACTGTGAGTCATTCAGGACCAGTCCTTGTCCTGCTGGTGCATCCGCCTCATGATGTCAAGCATTTTGGGAAAGGCACCCAGCCTGCCCTGCTCCAAAGGATGAGCATGGGAGGTAGTGATGCTTCCTAAACCCAAGGCTGGTTGTCACTACCTTCCAAAGACTTCAGATGAGGGCATTGACCTATTTGCCTAGGAGGGGTTCTTCAATCTGCAATCCAGCAAACCCTCCTTGATGCAAGGCAGAGGGTGTGTGGGCCCTTAGGAAACAATTGTGCCCCGAGGAGGAAGGTGGGGCCACGTTAGGAGACTCTGTGCCCGGGAGCTGCGGGCGAGTTGTATGGTCTTGGGCGATTCCCTTCCTGTGTTTGCATCTCCACCTTCCCATTTGTAAAATGGAGATGGGAACATCCCTTATGCCACAGAATGTTCTTAGGATTACGTAAGGCGTTGGAATGTTTCCTGGCTTTCAGAAGAGCTCTGTAGACGCTTGCTATTGCCCTAATATCATTACCCTCCCAGATTTGCATTTTGTTATTTCCCTGTGAGGCGTTAAGTGTGTGAACGTGGGTCAGGCTACAAAATAAAATCTTTTTGGGCCGTAGCGCAGGATGGCTCTTTTTAGTTACGGGTGTTGGTGACTGCTGGAGAAGTCACTACCCAGCTGATCTCACCAATACTCTCTGCTTAAAGGCAGCTCTTGACTCGGGTTTCTCTAGGGTGAAAACATGTAGTTGTTTACATAATTTTTCTTTTCCTTTTCTGCTCTGGATTTGACATTTTGTTCCTTCAGGTGATTAAAAGTCACCTGCTTCCTCAGAATTGGTTTCAAGGCAAGACCAAGTGAACCAACCAGAGTGAAGTCAGTGTTTTGGAAATACCTCCTGAGCGGTCTTGATCTTTATGCAGGACTGTTATTTCAAAGGATGCTGTCCCCTCCCCAACCACAAGAATGATCCAAACCTGTTTTCTGGGGCCTGGAGTTTGCTGGGGGTAGGACCGGGCCTGAAGCTTTCACTGCTGGTTGTGAGGTAGGGATAAGCCTCCCCCGTCAAGCTGGTAGGTTATAGGCTTTGGCAGCATGAATTGTTATTTCTGGAGTCCCCTGGGTGCGGTTTAGAAATGCAGGTAGGTGGCTGGGTGTGGTCGCTCATGCCTGTAATCCCAGCACTTTGAGAGGCCAAGGCAGGTGGATTGCTTGAGCTCACTCAAGACTGGGCAACATAGTCAAACCCCATTTCTACAAGAAATACAAAAATTAGCCAGGCATGGTGGTGCATGCTTGTCATCCCAGCTCTCAGTAATCTGAGGCAGAATTGCTTCAGGAGGCAGAGGTTTCAGTGAGCCAACACCACGCCACTGCACTCCAGCCTGGGCGACAGAGCAAGACTCCATCTCAAAAAACCAAAAAAAAAAAAAAAAATAAATAAATAAATAAATAAAAAAACCCACAAAACAAAACAGGTAGGTGCTTACAGCTACTGCTGTGGGATAGCAAGGTAGTTACCAAACTGATAAGGGTAGCTAGCATCTTACTATTGAAAAGTTCAGTGTCTTTTTCCTTTTTTCATTTTTTTGAGACAGAGTCTTGCTCTGCTGCCCAGGCTGGAGTGCAGTGGTGTGATCTTGGCTCACCACAACCTCCACCTCCAGGGTTCAAGCGATTCTCCTGCCTCAGCCTCCCAAGTAGGTGGGATCACAGGTGTGTACCACCATGCCCAGCTAATTTTGTATTTCTAGTAGAGATGGAGTTTCTTTATGTTGGTTAGGCTGGTCTTGACCTCAGGTGATCCGCCTGCCTTGGCCTCCCAAAGTGCTGGTATTACAGGCTTGAGCCACCGCACCCGGCCCGATTTTATATATTTTTTGTTTACTCAAATTGCCTTTTTGAAATAGATTGATACTCTATAAGAAGTAAATGCTGTGAATTTGGAATTTTCAAATTAAGGCTTACTAATAATGTTACCCATTTTATCTGAGTTTATCTTATAAAATGTAATTTCTCAAGAAGATGTTTCTGTTCCCCCCCCCCGACAAAACAAGGGAAGCCACTGGTTGCTAATGGCTCCTGCAGCTCTGACGATCCATGATGAAGTGTTCTTTGATTAGGTGTCAAGATGAGTGATGCAGGCCTTTGACAGACACATGATTGTGGTTGGAGAAGGCCCAGCATTAACTGCTGACCTTGCCATCTGTGAGCAGGTGTTGAATGAGCTTGGTTCCCTCCCAGCCCTTCTTTTCCCTGGTGGGTCATTGGCTCCTGAGTAAGATAGATGCACGCAATAGAAGAGCTGTTAATAGCATTTACTCTTTCTTAATCCTTATTCATCCCATTCATATTTCAGTGTCTGAAACTTGGCAGGATGTCAGAAGCCACAGTGCAAGCAGGGAAATTTTTCTTTGAAAAGCAAGGACCAAGTACAGTGTTCCCCTGATATTTAATTTGCTAAAACATGTAAGAAGAAAATTCTTACATTGTTAGGTCCCAAAGAGAGTGCCACCATGCGATCTTGCCAAAATGACCTTGCTGGAGCTTCTTTTTCTTCTTCTTCTTTTTTTTTTTAATGAATGGCAGTAAAGTCATTTTGTCAAGCTAACAGAGTACTGTAATGAGATCTTCGTGGCATAAGTTTACTGAGTGGGGAAATAACTTTGACAGAGGTTGATGCCCGAAATGAAGTGTCTGTCTGTCTGATGTCAAGCGTGTGGGGAATCTGAACCTTCTCGCACTCTTTCCTGATAAGACATTAGCCTCCACGTGGGGTTGTCGGCCCAACTTTTTGATTAGCTGGACCTGTTTCCTTGCAGATCTAATGCAAGGATTTGGAGAACCCCAGTAAAATGCCGGAGGGTCTTAGACTGATCTCTCTTGGGATGTGTCAAATTGGAGATTTGGTGGGTTTTTCTGCTGTGTTCACTGCGATCAGTGCATTTGAAGTCTGTATGTGGCCTTTAAGGCTGTGTTTGGTGCGCAGAAGTTCTGTGTCACAGAGCGGCCCCCAAATGTTCGATTTTGGATTAGACTTTGGGTCAACTTCAGGGTGGCAAGAGGATGGATGCCCAAGAACACATTGTCTCCGGCTTCCTGGCCCGTCCTTTCTAAGTTCTGGGTAGTGATGGGTCTTTGGAGGGGCAGCCCTTTCTGCCATGTGAATCTTTGCCCGGCCCTGAGGGGGTGAGGCCTGGCCAAGGGAGCTGGGCCCCGGTCGGAGAGAAGGCTGAGGCTCCTTGAGGAGCATTTGGAGTTTGGGTCAGTTGTGTGTTTTAAGAAAATTACCCATTTTGGACTTGTCTGTGGAAGCAATTAGAGAGATCACAGGACCGTTTCTGATTCCCAATTCTGTCCAGTGTCTATTCAGAAAAATAGAAAACAGTCAACTGGAACAGGGGATTATTTGAGCACACACAGAGTCCTGTTGTCTCAGCAGCGTGCCTTCAGACAATTTGCCTTTTAGTGAAGTTTAAGCCCATGAAAGGAAATAAAAAGTGTTTTATTAGATGGCAAAGAAAGATGGACTGGACTTACGCGACTTTGAGAATTTTAGCTTTTTCTTTGTTAATGCAAACTTTGGAAGAGAGCGACTCTTTCTATAATGCAATTTATTTGTACAATGTGGTAATTATTGTTAATAGTTAATAATTATCTTCAACTGGGTAAAACACCATCGTGTGTTTGAGAGGGAGAGAGGGATGGGTAGAAGGAGGGGGAGAATATCTTTTGTTCAAAGCTAAATGTTGCTACTTCTGACGATGAGTGCACCTTATGGGTGTAACCAGCTATAATGTTTATTAAGCATACCTTTTTTTTTTTCTTTCTTGAGACAGAGTCTTTGCTCTGTCACCCAGGCTGGAGTGCAGTGGCACCATCTCACTCACTGCAGCCTTCGCCTTCCGGGTTCAAGCGGTTTCTCCTCCCTTGCCTCCTGAATAGCTGGGATTACAGGTGCACGCCACCACACTCAGCTAATTTTTGTATTTTTAGTAGGGACGGGTTTGTGCCATGTTGGCCAGGCTGGTCTCGAACTCCTGACCTCAGGTGATCCACCCACCTCAGCCTCCCAAAGTGCTGGGATTACAGGGCTGAGCCATCGCGCCCTGTCTCAAGCATATACTTTGCACAAGTGCTTGTCGAAGTTCTTTGCTGCCAGAGCTGTGGCTGGCCACATTGCTTCCCCCATGAATATGTGGAAACTGATGCTTCAGGAGAATTGGTGGCTCACCTGTGGCATTCAACTAGTGGGTTATAGAGCAGAGACTCAAACCCAGCCCTCACTCCCACAGCACTCTTCTTTTCCTGTAAATCGCTGACTTACTCAGTTGATCACAGTTGATTGCCGTTTACAGATGTGTCTGCACCCATTGTGCCTTTTAAGTGTAGCTTTTCTCTCCTGAACGCACACAGAGCAAAGCACGGGCTCCGCAGTGTGACCCACGTGTGCCGAGTGGACAGATGATGTCGGTCAGCAGGTGGGAAAAGGATCTGCTGGGCGCCGAGGGGCAGAGGATTGGTCTTCCTGATCTTGGTATGAAAACGGTGTTAAGTTCTTAGTCATTTGAGGAAAATCACTCTTAGCCCAAATTCCTGAGAAGGCCGATGAGATTGTTATCTAAGATTTGTTGGATTGCTGGATTTGTTGAGGGGAGAAATGGAAGAAGCTGTCAGAAGTGTACAGGGCGTCAGAGGGAGGCCCTCCCTTTGGGCACTTTCTCCCCCAAAACTATCCTGGTTTTAGCCCAACAGGTTCCTGCCCCCCTCCACCAACCTCACTTGTTTAAAGACTATTAAAGAATGTCTGCAATTTATTCTGAATTGAGTTTTTCTCCAAACAAAGCAACTCCCAGTTCACCCTCTAGAGCTGTTCAGGCCCTTCCAGGGGGCTTGTGGCTGTGGCTGCCTTGGATCAGAACAGACTCCGGGCTGCATCATCCTTCTTCATTGTCCCTCTACAGCACCTGAAGCCAGTTGTTCTCAAACTTTAGAGAGTGTTTGAGCCACCTGGAGAGCTGATAAAGAACAGAGGCCTGGGCTGGTTTGAGCCCAGTCTGACTGAAGTTGAAGAGTGCTGGGCCGTTGTGTTTTTACCGAGTTCCCTGGATGGTTCTGATACCTCCCAGCCTGCGAGAACCACTTCTTTGTGATTTCTTGCCTTTGAAATTTTTTCTAACCTTCTTCTTCGTCTTTTTTTTTTTTTTTTTTGAGATAGAGTCTTTCTCTGTCACCAGGCTGGAGTGCAGTGGCCCGATCTTGGCTCACTGCAACTTCCACCTGCTGGGTTCAAGTGATTCTCCTTCTTCTGCCTCCTGAGTAGCTGGGACTACAGGCACATGCCACTATGCCAAGCTAATTTTTGTATTTTTAGTAGAGACAGGGTTTCACCATGTTGGCCAGGATGATCTCGATGTCCTGACCTTGTGACCTGCCCACCTGGGCCTCCCAAAGTGCTGGTATTACAGGTGTGAGCCACCCTGCCTGGCCTCTCACCTTCTTGGCTTGATCACTGTTTTGTGTTCCTTCCTGCTGCCCAAATCAAATTTAGTTTTTGTGTCCCTGCTCTCATCCTTCAGCCCACCCTCCTGCTCCCCATCCAGCCAGCCCCCTGCCAGCCAGTTCAAGTGCTAGGCATGGGGTATTGAGTCTCAGGCCAGTCCATAGACATTCCAGCACCTGGTGGTCAGAGGTGAGTGCTGAGCGGACCCACCGGGAAAGGGTCTGGCTGAGCTGGGGTGGGGAGTTTAGAGGGGTCATCCTCACAGAAGGATGAGCAGGAGTTGAGTGGGCGAAAGAGGGAGTGAGGAAGCTCTCACTTTCTAGGTAGTAGGACTGGCATGAGCCAAGATAGAGGATGACAGCCTGGCTCATTCAGGGAATTTGCGGTATGTTGATACATGGAAAAACGCACCTGAAATGGAGTCCTGCTTTGGTGACTCACCCTTTCCTTTACAGAAGCATTGATTTACAGCTGTTGTTTTTTAAAAAAGTGTGTATGTTGAAAAGTTCAGAACGAGATCAAGTGGAGACATAAAATGGTAAGATGTGAAAAGTCGTTGTTCTTGCCAAATTAAATTAAATGGTTTCACCTAAAGGAGTTTTTTTTTTTTTTTTTTTTTTTTTTTTTTTTTGGGTTTTTTTTTTTTTTTTTTTTTTTTTTTGAGATGGAGTCTCACTCTGTTGCCTGGGTTAGAGTGCAGTGGTGCAATCTCAGCTCATTGCAACCTCAGCCTCCCGGGTTCAAGCAATTCACCTGTCTTAGCCTCCTGAGTAGCTGGGATTACAGGCATACGCTGCCATGCCCGGCTAATTTTTTTTGTATTTTAGTAGAGACAGGGTTTCACCATGTTGGCCAGGCTGGTCTTGAACTCCTGAGCTCAGGCAATCCACCCGCCTTGGCCTCCCAAAGTGCTAAGATTACAGGCGGCAGTCACCACACCCTGCCTGAAAAAGATTTTTTTGTTTATTTCTTTGTTCCTTTTGCTGGCCTTTAAGCAACGCAAGACTAGGGGACTTTCACTCGGTCCCTGGAGAGCTCAAAGGGCCTGGCCTATGGGACAGTCAGTGAACTGGGATGAATGAATGAGTTTCAGACCCAGGTACTTTGGACTTTACCTTTCTGGGCCTCTTTCCTCAACGCTAAGCAGAGGCCGTTGGTATAGATAATCCCTAGGATCTCGTCCCCTCTCTGACTGATCACACAGTTGCACTGCTTGCCCCTGAGGCCCTGGTGTCCAGGCCTACCTATTCACCCTGGCCCACAAGTGGCCAGGTCAGCTCTGTTCCAGGCCCTGAAAACCCCATTAAAACTTCACTCACCAGCCAGTTCCCAGGGGGTGCTGAATGAGCATGTAATAGGGAAGACCATGTGCTAGGCTCCGGTGGGGAGGAAGTCTGTGACTCCTCTTACCTCAACAGTTTTTGCTCTAACTAGTAGGATAAGGTAAACTCGTGGAAAAGCGTGGCTTATGCTGAGGCTCACAGAGTGGGTCAGGTTGCACATGTCCTGGACACCACAGGGCCTGCTCTGAGAAGGCAGCTGTAGTCCCACCTCCTTGACCACCAGCCACCATCCTCTGTTTCCAGTGGATCCATATTTCAAATCATTTTATCTCCTAAATGATCTATATTCATTTGTTTCTTCCCTTGTCTTTTTTTTTTT
>NW_016107533.1:3007975-3040974 GCF_001604975.1 Cebus imitator
AGTTATGATCGCTTGGAGGAAGAGAGGCATTCTGGTCTTATCTACCATTGATCTTTCAAGGTGGTGATTTTTGATGGTATCCCTGAGTAGAAATTGCTCTTACATTTTGGTTTTTTTTTTTTTTTTTTTTTTTTTTTTTTTTTTTTTTTTTTTTTTTTTTTTTTTTTTTTTTTTTTTTTTTTTTTTTTTTTTTTGGCCTTGCTGATGGATGTATTTAGGTTATCGTTGAAAGTGGATTGCTGAACAGCGGTAGTTTCCTGTGCTGTCTGGATTGAAGTCGAATGATGCCCTAACTTTTAATTGAAAGGGACTGTTGTAGGCAGGAGACTGTGTCTAAGAGCTGACCTATCACCACCACCTGAGATGTCTGAGCCCACCCTTAGACTTTTTTTTTGTTGTCCTTCCAATTTGGCTTTTAGTTTTAATTTTGCTTATAGGTGTTTATTTTTTTATTTTCTGGTTTTTTTACACAAAAGTTTTGATTATAGCATTGAATTTATCCATTTTGTATAACTTCTCAATAATGAATTCACAATTGGAAACATCTTTTTTTTTTAGTACATGATGGCCTCCTCTTTTTTTTTTCGGTACAGGATGTTGCTCTGTCACTCAGGCTGGAGTGTAGTGGCAGAATCATGGCTCACTACAACCTTAACCTCTTGGGCTCAAGCAATCCTCCCACGTCAACTTCCCAAGTAGCTGGGACTACAGGTGTGCACCACCATGCCTACCTAACTTTTACAATTTTTTCTAGAGATGGGGTCTTACTAAGTTGCCCCAGGCTGGTCTTGAATTCCTGGGCTCAAATGTCCTTCTAATCTCGTACTCCCAAGCCACCCTTAGACTTCACTGGCATGTGGGGGAGGAGGGAGCCTGGGTCCTGGGCTCCCAGCTAAACTCGGCAGACCCCACTGGCAGGTGTGGGTTGTGGGGCTGATAGAGGCTTTGTGGAGGGCATTGTGTTCCTTGGGTAGAGTTGGGGTGGCTGCTTTGGGGGCTCAGTACAGCTCTGGCCATGATGGGCAGCACGAGACAAGAATGTAGCCAGTCTGAGAATTTCAGCCCAAGTTCCTCCTTTCTTTCTTTTTTCTTTTTCAGACAGAGTCTTGCACTGTTGCCCAGGCTAGAGTGCAGTGGCGCAATCTCCGCCCACTGCAGCCTCCACCTCCTGGGTTCAAGTGATTCTCCTGCCTGAGCCTCCCGAGTAGCTGGGATCACAGGTGCCTACCACCACACTGGCTAATTTTTTTGTATTTTTAGTAGAGATGGGGTTTCACTATGTTGGCCAGACTGGTCTTGAACTCCTGACCTTGGGATCTGCCCACCTTGGCCTCCCAAACTGCTGGGATCATAGGCGTGAACCACCATGCCCGGCCTGTTCCTTCTTTCATGCAGCAGAATCCAAGACACCGACTTGGCCCTCTCTGCTGTTCAGGCTTCTGTGTTAGCAGAGATACCTTCTGGCCCTTCTTTATCGTAGTGAGGCTGGGTGTGGTGGTGCATGCTTATAATCTCAGCACTTTGGGAGGCTGAGGTGGGTGGATCACTTGAGGTCAGGAGTTTGAGACCTGTCTGGCCAACATGGTGAAACCCCGTCTGTACTAAATACAAAAAATTAGCCAGGTGTGGTGGCGTATGCCTGTAATACCAGCTACTTGGGAGGCTGAGGCAGGAGAATCATTTGAACCTGGGAGGCAGAGGTTGCAGTGAGCCGAGATCATGCCATTGCACTCCAGCCTGGGCAACAAGAGCAAAAGTCCGTCTCAAAAAGAAAAAAATGAAGATGATCAAATGGACTTCCAAGTGCCCATGTCTCAGGTTCAGTACTGATCAGCATTGACCTGCCCTTGCTTCAGCCCTCACCTGTCATTGCTCATTGCTGAGAGCGGGTAAGTGACTTGCTCAGGTTGCTGTAGCTGATTGGATCCCGCTGTCCTCAAAGTTCCCACACTCAGTGACTGACAGTGCCAGGTGACTTTCCTTTTGAGGTCCGTGACATTTGCTCTGTTTCTAAACCCTACTGTGTGCTGCTAATCCCTTCACCAAGCTTGCAGAGTGGATGGTAACTGACAGGTGAAAAAATGCAAGAAGTTAGGTCACTGCTAATAGCTGGTGGTGCCAGGCTTCAAACCCAGGCCTGACTCCAAGTCCTGCAGCTTCTCTGCCCTACCCTGCCTCTGACCTCCTCACGTCTATAGTGTGGTGGGGGTCAGTGGGGTGGTCATTTGGCTGTGGGTCTGTTGAGCTCACTGCTGATCTTCCTTGTGGGTCTGTGATAGGACTCACCCTTGGCTTTTTGGCCAGAGTGTAGACAGAGACCCGCTTAGCATTTTGTGGTCAGTCGGAGGCAGTTTGTGAACCTGGAACTTGAAAGCTGGTGTTCTGTCCTCCTCTGGGACAGATGTGGAGACTGGGGATTCATGGGGGCATGGGCTGTATATACACCCAGCTGGACATGGGGAAGGGAGGGTTCCGTGGGAAGCTAGCCCTGAACACAGCAAGCATTTGGTGAATGGTGCCTGCCGGCTCTTTTTACCCATATTCTAAGGCGGAGGAGCAGTGCAGGAGAGAACTGCTGGGGTTTATGGAGTGGTTTTACTACTCAGATTTAAGTGCATGCAATCAGAAGTCTTTGACTGAAGAGCTGAGACTCTCTGCCCTGTTTTTGCTCTTTTTTTGAGGGTGGTGGTGGTGGCAGTGTGAGGGGCCAGTTCGGGGGTGAGGAGAGAATGTAGTGGCAGGCAGAATGGTACATTTCACATTCACATTGTGCACCTTATTCACACCCGACACTGACCAGAATCCCCTCCGAAGAGGGATACCTAGAAAGTAAACAGTTTGTTAATCATTTCAGCCCGTGGACTTTGATATTAAGGTGCACTTTGATCAAGGGTTACAAACGCCAGGGACATTTGGGAACATAAATAAGTGGAATGGACGAAAAGATGGAAAAGCATCCCGCCTCGCAGTCTTTCGCATGCACATGTGTGATAGAGAGAATCAACTGTGTGGGTGCCACGTTGCTTGGCAACTGCCATTTGTCCTCAGCGTTGGGGTGACATTACTAGGGAATGGCTATGAACTCTAAGCGCTTCCCCCTTGGGAAGCGGGGCTGACACTCAGATCCAATTCATTGCTCTAATGTGGCCAGATGAGAAAGACAGCTCTGTTTTTGAGAAGCCAAAAAATGAGATTTAAAAAATGCTCTCTCTCTCATTTTTTTCCTTTTTTTTTTTGAGACAGAGTTTTGCTCTTGTTGCCCAGGCTGGATGGAGTGCAAGGCATGATCTCGGCTCACTGCAACCTCTGCCTCCCAGGTTCAAGTAATTTTCCTGCCTCAGCCTCCCGAATAGCTGTGATTATGGGTGTGTGCCACCATGCCCAGCTAATTTTTTTTTTTTTTTTTTTTTTTTGTAGAGACAGGGTTTCATCATGTTATAGGCCAGGCGGTCTTGAACTCCTGACCTCAGGTGATCCACCTGTCCTCGGCCTCCCAAAGTACTGGGATTACAAGTGTGAGCCACTGTGTCTGGCTACTATCTCCCTAATTTTTAAATACTTAAGATTTTAAGAAACATCATGGATCAAGCAATGCATGGCAGTGGGCTAGGTTCAGACAGGGGAGCCTCAATATTGGACCCCCAGATTTAACGTACAAGGTGGAGGAAGGATTCAGATGGGGACTTGGGAATTGCCAGTTCTTACCATCCCTTTAGAAGAAGAGATTAGCCCCGTGGAGGACTCCAGGATTTGTATTTTAGTCTCGGTACTGGGTGCTCTAGGTTGAGTTGCTGAACCATTCTGGGACCCACTTTATTCCTCTATAAAGTCAAAGGGTAGGTAGATCGCTAGTGTTTTTTGTTTTTGTTTTGAGACGTAGTCTTGCTCTGTTACCAGGCTGGAGGGCCGTGGCGCGATCTCAGCTCACTGCAACCTCCAACTCCCGGTTTCAAGCAGTTCTCCTGCCTCAGCCTCCCAAGTAGCTGGGATTACAGGCACGCACTATCACACCCAGCTAATTTTTGTATTTTTAGTAGAGACGGAGTTTCACCATGTTGACCAGGCTGGTCTCGAACTCCTGACCTCATGATCCACCCGCCTCAGCCTCCCAAAGTGCTGGGATTACAGGTTAGATCTCTAGTTTTTAAAATGTGCTCCTGGAGGTGTGTCAGGGGTTCCATAAGCATTTGCTTTGTTTTAATAGAAACAACCTGTACTCTCAAATTTGAGCATATTTGAAATTATAATGAGAGCAGCTGCCCAGGATAGAGTGTGGTGGCTCCTGCCTGTAATCCCAGCACTTTGGGAGCCTGAGGTCAGAAGACCAGTTGAGGCCAGGAGTTTGAGACCAGCTTGGGCAGTGTACGGAGACCCTGTTTCTACAAAAAACAAAATAAATAGCAGGGTGTAGCGGCACACTTACGAAGTTTGAGCTACTTGGAAGGCTGAGGCTGACGGATTGCCTAAGTCCAGGGGTTTAAGGCTGCAGTGAGCTATGGTTGTGCCATTGTACACTGGCCTGTGCCACAGAGTGAGACCCTGTCTCAAAAAAACCAAAACCAATCCAAGCCAAACAACCAACCAACACATTTGCCCAAATAGCGAATCACATCAAATTTTAAAATTCACTGGAAACCATCAGCTTTTTAATTTGATTATATATCAGTTATGTTCAAAGTAAAAAGCAAGGCAATTTGAACTTTGAAAAAGCTGCCTTTATCCAGGTGTATACATGGTATATATACACACAGAGATATGTATGAAATGTGGAACTCTATACACATATGTATGCAGTTCTTCATAAGAGTCTTTTTGAGAAAATAGTTCTATTGCTAAAAATACCCAATGGAAACTTCTGGCCTGGGATTTCCAAGTTCACCCTCAGCTGTGTGTCTCAAAGTCCACATAGCCTCACCAAAATAGCCTTCCGGCTACTTTTTTCTGTGTGCCCTTGGAAGGGGCCATCGTGCTTCCAGTTTCCCAAGGGGGAGGATGAGCCAGGGGGATCTTTGCAGGGTGGTTGGTTCACGTTCCTTCCACCGTAGCCTCCTGTGGCATTGTTGGAACCTGGAATTGTGAATTATGCTGACCTTTCCCCACAGTCCCTGATGACAGCATGAAGTTCAGAGAGTTTATTTGCAGATGGGGCAGGGAAGCCGGCCTGTTCTCAATTTGCTGTGCCTGATGCCTTGTGCTTGGGGCACTGTTCACCGTGCTGCCTGCTGGCCTGCCTGTCCCTGCCTTTTGGACGAGAGGTACTCAGGCCACCCTACAATGCCACACCTGACTTCTGGGAAGCTTTCTACCATGGGTGTTCGTTGTCTGGCTTCTGGGTTCAGTGGGAGGGCCCTCCCAGCCTGTCACTTTCATGATCGATGATTTACCTTTCAGGAACCAGTTTTATAGGGAGTTGTTGGATAATCTTTACAAGGGAGATAAATGGGAGAGCAGGAAGAATGATGGCCTTTCAGAGTGGAAATCTGTGCTGCTCCAAATCCCATAAACTGCTATTTGATTTTAAACATTGCTTGAAGCGGTTCACATTTTGGTTAATTACGTCAGTGGGTAAAAATAACTATTGTCATATGGTGTGTGGGCTTGGTTTTAGAAGGATAAAGAGTCTATTGTTACCCATTGTGCTATTCAGTCACTTATTACCCATCCTTAAAAGCCCAACGTGGATAACAGAAAACCTGGAGCTTTGTCACCTGCTGAAATCCAGGCTGCTCCGTGAATTTGCCTCCAAACACTGCTCCTTTTGAGAAACTTGCACAAGTGGCCTTGATTCATCAATTCAAATGGGTTGATGGGGCCTGTCTCCAAGCCCAGGACGGCAGGGGTGCGTGACCTGTGGCTCTGGAACTGCCTTTGGGTTTCATGGTCTCAGCTGAGAACTGCCGAGGGCTGAGCCAGCTTAGGGCTCCCTGGGGGTGGTTCAGGTCAAGGACTTCAGGGTCCAACTCGCCTGGGGCTGATTCTTAGACTTACTGGCTGTAAGAGGCTCAGTCAGGACCATAACTTTTCCAAGGCTCAGTGTCTACATCTGTAAAATGGGGATAAACACAGTTCCTCCTTGCTGGGATTATTGTAAGGCTTGAATGAGATGATAAATACAACATCTGACATGCGATTGGCCAGTAGCTAAGGATTCAGTCAATATTATAATAAGTAGGATGGACTAGCATTCGATTCTCACACAGGGTCACTCTTTTATTTTTTGGAGATGGAGTCTCGCTCTGTAGCCTTGGCTCGAGTGCAATGGTGTGATCTTGGCTCACTGTATCCTCCGCCTCTCGGGTTCAAACAATTCCCTGCCTCAGTCTCCTGAGGAGCTGGGATTACAGGCATGTACCACCATGCCTGGCTAATTTCTCTACTTTTAGTAGAGACAGAGCTTCACCATGTTGGCCAGGCTGGTCTTGAACTCCTGACCTCGTGATCCATCTGCCTTAGCCTCCCAAAGTAGTGGGATTACAGGTGGGCGCCACCATGCCCGGCCAGGGTCAGTCTTTATGTCACGTTCTCTCCCCCTCTACCCCTGCATGTTACCCTGGAGCCTGCCCCCCACCAAGCCCTTCCATCTGCATCCCCCAAGCTCACCAGGTCCTTGTGCACTCATATCTTTCACTGCTTTTCTTGCCTGTGAGCTCTTGGAGAGTCAGGACCACCTTAAGCACCCTCTGCATCTTTGGCACCTAGCCTGTATCTTTGGTGCCTAGCCTGGGGCCCTGCAGGGTCACAGGAAGAGCATGAGCAGCATGGACAGCAGCATGGATGGGGAGAGAGGGGCTGAGAGCCTGGAGAGCTCCTTGGGGGCTGGAGCAGTCACAGGAAGTCACCAAGTGAATTGAATGGTGCTGGCCTTGGAGTTTCAGTGAAGCAGGAAGAAGCTGTTAGGCCGGGAGTTCAGGAACCTGGTGTTGTTCAGGTAGGGGACAACGCAGACATGGGGTCTGTATTGCAGATGCACCTGCGTCATTTTACAACTGAGGAGACCAATGGCTCCATGAGACCCTCAAGCACCAGAGCTCATGAGTGACAGCGGAAGCTGAACTAACCTCCTAACCACCATAGTCCACACCTGCCAGTCTGACGAGCTCTCAGTGGTGACGTGATGGAAGCTTTGTGCCGCGGATCTCCACGTGCCCCTGAGACCCACCTGCCTATCTCCCCTACTCTGCCCACCAGCCGGAGGTGACCCTTTCTTTTTGAGATGGAGTCTGGCCCTGTTGCCCAGGCTGGAGTGCAGTGGTGCGATCTTGGCTCACCACAACCTCCGCCTCCCAGGTTCAAGCGATTCTCCTGCCTCAGCCTCCTGAGTAGCTGGGACTATACACCACCACACCCGGCTAATTTTTTTGTTTTTGTTTTTTGTATTTTTAGCAGAGATGGGGGTTTTACCGTGTTAGTCAGGATGGTCTGGATCTCCTGACCTCATGATCCGCCCACCTCGGCCTCCCAAAGTGCTGGGATTACAGGTGTAAGCCACTGCGCCCAGCCAAGGCTGACCTTTATATTCTTTACCACTGGGTGCCCTTGGCCTCCAGCTTCCAGTGGGCCAGTCCGGTGAGAGGCCCGAGCTGGAGACGAGGGGAGGCCACCCTGGCCTCTCTCCTTGCCCTTCTTCGCTGCTGCTACCCCAGGATTCTTGCCCATCCCTTACTGGTTTCCTTTAACCTCCCCCCTCACCCTTGGAAACAGACCCTTTAAAACTCTCCTCATTCCCTGGTTGAGTGTGTCATCTGTTCCTGCCAGGATCCTGGCTAATACTGCATGTTTCAGAAAGAGGAATTCGCAGTTCTTTTTTTTTTTTTTTTTTTTTTTTTTACTGTGGATTGAAGGGAGAGGCAACGGGGTATACGGATGAGGGAGCAGGGCCTGGCTCTCACTACTGGTGTTCACAAAAGGCCCCGTGTAAGGCCTCTTATATTCCAAATGAGGGGCTATAAGGAGAGTCAGGGTGATGCTCGATCAAAAGCAAAACCAAAAATAGACGGCAGCAGCTATAACCCTGCTCTGGGACTTCCTAATTTTGTGTGTACATCTGTGCATCGGGAGCTTCATAAAATGCAGATGGAAATGGCCTGAGTCTTAGCTCTAGGATGAGGCTGTTTCTGTGATTTAGGACTGGAGGATGTGAGGACTTGGTTTACAATGTGCACAGTACGGAAGTGGGGAAGTCCAGGTGCGCTGGGCAAGGAAACATCTTTATGGGACCCACAAAGATTGACGGGGAGGGAAGAACCAGAGGTTGTTCTGCTTTGCAGACTGGGAGATAGGCTTCATGACACAGTCACGTCAGAGAGAGGGGAGGAGGAGAGCATATAGAGGTCTGTTTCGGTGTGTATATATGTGTAGGATTTTCATGTAGAGGAGTTGGGGAAAATTTTAGAAGTTTTAGGTAAATGCAGCTGAAGAAACCCTGTGACTTAGTTTCTTTTTTCTTTTTCATTCTTTTTTTTTTTTTTTTTTGAGACAGAGTCTCACTCTGTAGCTCAGGCTGGAGTGTGGTGGCACAATCTCGGCTCACTACAACTTCTGCCTCCGAGGTTCAAGCGATTCTCCTGCCTCCGCCTCCCAGAGTGCTGGGATTACAGGTGCACACAACCATACTTGGCTAATTGTTGTACTTTTAGTAGTGATGGGGTTTCACCATGTCGGCCAGGCTGTCTGGAACTCCTGACCTCACGTGATCCACCCGCCTTGGCCTTCCAAAGAGCTGAGATCCTAGGCGTGAGCCACTGCGCCCGGCCTTAGTTTTGGAGTGGGAAGAATCCAGTGTTCAGAGTAGACCACCGATGCCGTGGCTGCAGGTTTGACTGAATTGCGATGGTATAGAAAGCTGTGTTAACAGTTTCTTTTTCTCTGAGGCCTGGAGGAGGATCACTGTGACTAGAACCACATTTGGGACTGCCAGTGGTTTTTCCTGCTGGCAAGGAAAAAAAAAAAAAACCCAGAAAGGATTCGACTTATCAGCACAAACAAAGGAGGATGTGAAACCAGAACCATCTCTAGGGGAGGGGAGCAATGAGTAAGGCTGGACGGCTCACCAGCGAGGAGCTGCCCCTCAGGAAAGAGAACAGACAAGACTCCTCCTCCTGTGTAGTGCTGGGTGTTCCTGGGCACATCTGGTTGACTAACATGTTTGCTGCCACAAGCTCCTAGGCTCAAGCAGTCCTCCCACCTTGGCATCCCAAAGTGCTGGGATTACAGGCATGAGCTACCATGCCCAGCTTTTTTCACATTACCTGTAGGTAACGGGAAGTCTTTGGCAGAACTGTGGGCCATACTGCATTCTTCCCATGTCTGTCACTGCTGAATTGTGAGCTTGATCTCTCTTCTTAGTTTTTATTTTTATTTTTTGAGATGGAGTCTCACTCTGTTGCCAGGCTGGCGTACAGTGGCACAATCTCTGCCTTCCTGGGTTCAAGCGATTCTCCTGCCTCAGCCTCCCGAGTAGCTGGGACTACAGGTGCGTGCCACCATGCCCAGCCAATTTTTGTATTTTTAGTAGAGACGAGGTTTCACCATGTTTGCCCGGTTGGTCTTGATCTCATGACCTTGTGATCCGCCCACCTGGGCCTCCCAAAGTGCTGGGATTACAGGTGTGAGCCACCGCGCCCGCCGATCTCTCTTCTTAGTGTTTGCTCTTTTTGTCCAGCCACGGGGGCCAGCAGAAGCTTTGGGTCATCTGTACTAGTGACTTTGCCGAGGAGTAGCGAGGAGGGTGAGCTGTGCGTGAGTGCCCAAACCATGCCTGGGTTTCAGGAAAGAAGGGGCACTGGGGGAGCTTAGGGAGGGTGGTTGAGGTCAAGGTCTAGGTTCTGGTTCTTGGGCTTCCTCTCTGGCTGTGTGTCCTTGAACACTTACTGTCTCTGGGCCTTCATGCCCTCTGCAACTGAGTTGTTGCTCTATTTAAATGCTTGGAGAAAAAAGCTGGGCATGGTAGCTCATGCCTGTATTTCCAGCACTTTGGGATGCCAAGGTGGGAGGATTGCTTGAGCCTAGGAGCTTGTGACCACTCAGGGCAATGAAGTGAGCCTGTCCTCACACAAAAATAAAAAAATCAGCTGGGCCCGGTGGTGCGTGCCTGTAGTCCCAGCTACCTGGGAGGCTTAGGTGGGAGGATCGCTTGAGCATGTGAGATCAAGGATGCAGTGAGCTGTGATTGCACCACTGCACTCAAGCCTGTGACACAGTGAGATCTTGTCTCTTAAAAAAAAAATGGAAAAAATAAATTATTCAAAAAATACTTTGGAAAAAAATGCTTGGGGAGAGTATGAGCTTCAGATTGCACATTGGTTTTTATCAGGAAGAGCTGAGCCTTGGTGGTGGTATCTGTAAAATGGGGATAAAAACACCTCACAGGGTTGCTGTGATTGATCATTTAACTTAATCCTCGCTAAAGCAAGGCAGATACAAGGATCGTCCTGTTGGCAGAGATAGACACGGAGGGACAGAGAGGTTGATCAGGCTGCCTGCCCACAGTCACACGGCCCTGAATGACTTCCTTCAGGTGGTCTGAGGCCAGGTCCCTGCTCTTAGCCATCACTCCATGGTTCTGTGCTGAGACAACGGATGTAGAAAGTGCCTGGCGCACAGTAGGTGCTTAGTAAGAGTTCCTTTTTTTTTTGAGACAATGTCTCACTCTATTGCCCAGGCTGGAGTGCAACGGCATGGTCTCGGCTCACTGCAACCTCTTGTCTCCTGGGTTCAAGCAATTCTCCTGCCTCAGCCTCCCGAGTAGCTGGGATTACAGGTATGCACCGCCATGCCTGGCTAATTTTGTATTTTTAGTAGAGACAGGATTTCTCCATGTTGGTCAGGCTGGTCTTGAACTCCTGACCTCAGGTGATCTGCCTCCCAAAGTGCTGGGATTACAGGCGCGAGCCACTGCGCCCAGCATTAGAGTTCCTTTCTATCTTCGGTAGGCATTTGCAAGTGTAGCCTCCCACAGTGCTTTTACTTGAAGCTTTCGCCTTACTGGGCAAAAAAATGTTTGCTGCCTTGTGTGACCTGCCTAGCTATTGACTTCTCTTTTTTCTCCTTCTCTCCTATGACCCATCATAGAGTGTGGATTGAGGCTCAGCATAGATTGAAGGGCAGGGGCAGGAGGAGGAAGATGAGCTGTAAAGGGATAGGCCTGAGATGCCGAGGGCTTGAAGGTAGGGTGGAAGGTGGGGGTGGGAAGTTTGAGAGCTGGAGGACCTTGGAGCAAGCCTTCCCCTTCTCTGGGCTCATTCCTTCCTTCCAGTGCCATTTACTGAGTGCCTGCTGCGTCCACTATTCTAGGCACGGGGCACAGACAAGATCTCTGTTCTGGAGCGCACAATGTGGCTGGAGGAGTCAGTGATGGACGGAGAGTGAGGGGTGCTGGTTTCCGTGGCTGCTTAGAGAAGGACTTGCTGAGGAGGTGGCGTTTTGGGCAGGCCATGAAAAGGTCCAGGCAGAGTGTGTTTGGAGGAGGAAATAAATATGTAAAGGCTCTAGGGGAGAGTCAGTTTCCAGAATGTGAGGGGGCAGTGAGTCCAGAGGGGCTGGTGTGCCGTGGCTGAGTTTGAATTTTATTCTGAGTGTCCTAGGAAGTAGGCGGATGGCTTTTTCCACCAGGGTCCTTTATGATTATTTTATTCTTTGTGATGATCCTACTTAAAAAAAAATGCTATTCACCATAAAGGTGTGTTTATGAAACAGTAGAATGTACAATCTTGAAGCACTTTAGGCTTTTAAAGTACAGGGAGATAATTATGTCACAATGAATATATCCTTGAGGGCTGCCCACCTCCCCAGTTGACACGGTCAGCTAAACCTTTAAGGCCTCTTCTGTTTCAAACCTTTATTCTTCCCAAAGCTGCTTGATGTGATATTAAAAAAATTTACTGCCACCTACTGATAGAAAGAAGAAGATGATATATATATATATATTTTTTTTTAGACGGAGTCTCGTTCTGTCACCCAGGCTGGAGTGCAGTGGCACAATCGTGGCTCACTGCAACCTCCACCTCCCAGGTTCAAGCAATTCTCCTGCCTCAGTCTCCTGAGTAGGTGGGATTACAGGCATGTACCACCACCACGCCCAGCTAATTTTTTTTTTTTTTTTTTTTTTTTTTTTTTTTTTTTGTATTTTTAGTACAGACGGGGTTTCCCGTGTTGGTCAGGCTGGTCTCGAACTCCTGACCTTGTGATCTGCCCGCCTTGGCCTCCCAAAGTGTTGGGATTACAGGTGTGAGCTCCCGCGCCCGGCTGAAGATGAATTTTTGTGTAATGAAAATCCCAAACCCAGTGGGTTTCTTCTGCTGTACATCTGGTTTCCACTGCGCTGTCAGGATTGAGAAATGGGTCTGGGGCGGGCTGTGCTGGTCTTGGTATCCACCCCTGACCTCCCTTTTTTGGACCCGACAATCTTGTCTCTGCTTCTGTGTCCTCCTGCTTCAACTCATCACACAGTGGCTGGAGGGAAGTGCTGACCCGGGAGTTGCTCCAGGGAGGGGGCCTGAGGTTGGGGGAGTGTGTGTGGGGGCTCACACTGGGCACTGGGAGCCAGCAGCCACCGGCCACCACGTAACGTGGTTAATCCTTTGTGATTGACCCAAGGTTGCAATGATTCCCTGTGTTTAATGTCCCAAGACGCCCTAACCCAGACCAGCAGACCTTTGCTTAATGTGTTTCTTACCACCCCACCCCCGTTATTAAATCCTCAACGGCTTTATTTCTGATTTGCATTTTCCATGGCTGAATGAATCTGCTGACTTCCGTTTTCTTTTTCTGTTTCAGATCCTGTGCGCAGGTAACTGTGAGTACCCTTTTCCTCTCCATTCTTGTGTTGTTCGCTACTGCCCCCTAATGGACACAGTGCAACATTAACAGCAATGTCACTAAAACCTGCTCGGTTTCCAATTTTTCTTTAGGAGTGAGGGTGGAAACAACAGATGAAAGAAAAAAATTTAATTAATTGTGCAATCATGACGAAAATTTATATTTTCTGTAATTTTTTTCTAGCCTGATCTGTGGGAGATTTAACTTAGTTGAAATTGTAATACAGTGTTTTCCTATTGCTTATGTGCTGCTATACTTTATTTTCTTGTGTTGCTACATTGCCCTTTTGTTGCTACATTGCTACCTTTAAAAAGTGGTGTGCAAGGTTGGCATAACCTTTGGGAAACGAGACCTGGACTCCTGTACGTTTTGCTTTCATGTACAGGGCTGAGTCCCACTGCTGACTAGTGCTGGCTGGTTCATTCCTTGGTCTGTAGTAAAATGAGAAAAATCAGGATATGACTAAAAGTTGTTTTTGTTGTTGTTTGTTTTTGAGATGGAGTCTCGCTCTTTTGCCAGGCTGGAGTGCAGTGGTGCGATCTCGGCTCACTGCAACCTCTGCCTCCCAGGTTCAAGCGATTCTCCTGCCTCAGCCTCCTGAGTAGCTGGGACTACAGGTGTGTGCCACCACACCTGGCTAATTCTTTTGTATTTTCAGTAGAGACAGAGTTCACTGTGTTAGCCAGGATGTTTTCAATCTCCTGACCTCCTGATCTGCCCGCCTCTCCCTCCCAAAGTGCTGGGATTACAGGCGACTAGAAGTTTTTAAAGGAAACTTAAATATATTCAGTTGAAAGCACCATCCATTCCAGGATTATGTCCTTACTAAGTTTTTGGTCATAAAACATTTATATAAGAATTGAAGGCTGGGCACGGTGGCTCACGCCTGTAATTTTCGTGCAATGAAAACAGCTGCAGGAAACAGAAATCATGAGCTATTTTAACTGAAAGGATCTACCCTGGGAAGTGAGAGTTTACAGAGTCATTGGGAGGGCTGGTGTGTTAGTTTGCTATAATAAGACCAAGGTCTTGGGGGTTAGGACTTCCACATATGAATTTGGGGGTGGGGGAGCATAATTCAGCTCATAGCAGCTGGGGAGGAGGCTTTAGGCCTGGCCCTAAGAAATGACTTCCAGCCTAAGGCTGCAGAACTGACCCCCCGGAGAGTCACCACCTTGGTCACAGACAGCAGAGGGAGGAATCAGGAAGTCTCTGCTGTAGTTGCTGGATCCAGCGGTGCATGTTCTGAACTGTGATCCTGGGATCAGGAAGCTGCAGCCACTCCCACAGTGTTGGTTCGAGAGTGAGGCAGTGTGAGCTCCAGTCATTGCATCCATGCCCCGGCTGTAAGGAGGAGGAAGGGCAGAAGGTTGAGCTCCACCCTTGAAGGACACTTCCAAGAAGTCACTCAGTACCTCTGCTCACACTCTGTTAACCAAAACTTAGTCACATGTAACATCTAGCTGCATGGGAGGCTGGGAAATGTGGTCTTTGTTCCCAACAGTCATGTACACACAGGGCTGGAATCTCTGGGAGCACAATGAAGGGAAAATGAAGAATGGATTTTGGGGGTCAAGAGTGGCGTCTGCTGTCCCTCTCTGAACAGAGGCTCTGGGAGACTAGTAATGCATTCAAGATAAAGCCGCCAGTGTGGCCAAGGTTCTGCTCCGGAGCCTGAGCCCTGGACTATAGGAACTCATGCCCCCTCTCATTTCCTGTGAATGCCTGTGTGCAGTATAAGCACAGAGCTTCTGCACTCACGAGGCTGAGTGCTCTCCCCGTGGCCAGACACAGCAGTTTCCATGGGCATGTGTTGTAGGTGATGATATGAGGAAGAGAAAGAGCGGGATCAGGTTTCCTAAGTGTGCGTTTAATTTCAGTGTAAATATTTTGTGAGGTGGGGCATCCCCATCTTCTGAAAAGCATTTATATATAAAAGTATATATACATATATACTTTTATGTTTTTTGAAACGGAGTCTTGCTCTTGTCGCCTGAGCTGGAGTGCAGTGGCACCATCTCGGCTCACTGCAACCTCTGCCTCCCGGGTTCAAGTGATTCTCCTGCCCCAGCCTCCAAAGTAGCTGGGATTACGGGCACCTGCCACTACGCCTGGCTAAATTTTGTATTTTTAGCAGAGATGGGGTTTTGCCGTGTTGGCCAGGCTGATCTCAAACTCCTGACCTCAGGTAATCCACCCGCCTCGGCCTCCCAAAGTGCTGGGATTACAGGCATGATCCATCAGGCCTGGGCAAGAAATATATTTTTAATCTCATTGTTTACTTTCTTTGCATAGCCACTGGTATAGAGGCTTCAAATGATGCCACAGAGGAAATCGGTGGAGCTCAGAGCAGCAATGCTGGAGCCAATGATAGTTCAGGAACATCCAAACAAGAATCTAGTGGGACTGATGGAGCAACTCAAAAAAATTCCAGTAGTTCTGGTAAGCAAATGGGCTTTTCTGCCCATTTTTCTTAAAGGAAATCAGTATAATTTATAAATGTTCTAAATATTGTTCTTTTAATGACCTAAGAAAATCTTTAAAACAATTTTATAATGATAGTAATGCATATTCATTATATAAAATATAGACAAGCAAGAAGAAAAGAAAAACAAGTAAACCATTAACTGGAGATGACCACTGATTACTCGATATATGATGTTCACAATTTTAAGATACATATGTGTGTGTGCGCGCATGTGTATACACGTTATATATAAATTTTATTTTGTTTTACAAATACTGAGGTCATCCTGTATGTGTAATTTCTTACCAATATATTATGAATATTCTTCCCTGTTAGTATATATATTTCAACAGAACAGTTTTGACACCTGCCTGTCATTCTGTTGTCTAAATCAGGCAGACAAATAATAATGGTCTATGGGCCAAATCTGGCTCACTTTCTGTTTTTTTTTTTTTTGAGATGAAGTCTCACTGCCACCTAAGCTGGAGTGCTGTGGCACCATCTCGGCTCACTGCAACCTCCACCTTCTGGGTTCAAGTGATTCTTCTGCCTCAGCCTCCTGAGTAGCTGGGATTATAGGGGCGAGCACGCCCCGCTAATTTTTGTATTTTTAGTAGAGACGGGGTTTCACTATATTGGCCAGGATGGTCTCCTTCTCCTGACCTCAGGTCATCCACTGCCTCGGCCTCCCAAAGTGCTGGGATTACAGGCATTAGCCACTGTGCCCGGCCTACTTTCTGTTTTGATAAGCAGTCTGCCTATGGCTGTTTTCGTGCTAGAATTGAGTAGTAGCAATGGAGAATATATGGCTTGTAAAGGCTGAAGTATTTATTCTCTGGCCTTTACAGAAGAACATTGCTGACACCTGGGTTAGATCAGTGATTCTAAAACCGTGGTTCAGAGATCTCTAGGGGCCTCCTAGATTCTTTCAACGTATTTCTGGATATTTTTATCATAATACTACTAACATGTTACTTGGCTTCTTTGCTCTCATTTTATCATGTGTATAGGGTGGAATTTTCCAGATCTATATGACATGGGATGACATTGTCACTCTAACAGCTGATGGAATGTATGCTTTCACATTGTTATGTTTAAAAAACTTAATCTTTTTTATTTCTAATATAGTATGGTAGGTATTAATATAACCCATATAAACAAAAATTCTCCAAGAGCCTTAATAATTTTTAAGAAGTTAAAAGGGTCCTGAGACCACAACGTTTAAGAATTACTTGTCTAGAAGAATTGTAAATTATTTGACTACTTCCTTGCTGTTGGGAAGGTAGATTATTTACAATTTTTCATAAAAACATTATGATGCAATAGTCTTGTTAGTTCTAGAACTATTGATAAAATCATTTCGTGTAAACAGTTTAAATAAATCATTGAATTATTTCTAGGCTAGTATGAAAAACTTCTAGAAATTCCTAGGGGGCAGGGCATGATGACTCATGTCTGCAATCCCAGCACTTTGGCAGGCTAAGGCGGATGGATCAAGTGAGGTCAGGAGCTCAAGACTAGCCTGGCCAACATGGTGAAACACCATCTCTCTTAAAAATACAAAATTAGCTGGGTGTGGTGGTGTATACCTGTAATCCCAGCTACTCGGGAGGCTGAGGCAAGAGAATCACTTGAACCTGGGTGGCAGAGGTTGTAGTGAGTGGATGTGGCACCACTGCACCCCAGCCTGGATGACAGAGTGAGACTCCATCTCAAAAAAAAAAAAAAAATCAAAAAAAAAAAAAAAAAAAAAAAAAAAAAAAAAATTCCTAGGAAACTAAAGTTAATTATTGCTATAAAAATTTGGGCTTAGGGCCCTTTCTAGCACTTCAGTGGCCATTGTAGTCCTAGAGGTTGGGACCATATCAGATGGTCTGTCCAGAAGTCTTTGGACAGGCTTACTGTTGAAGGGCATTTCCAGAGGAAGCCAATCTACAGTGACTGGAATAAACCTGCTTCTTCAAATGTGCAGATATCAATGCAGAGTCACAACGATCAAGAACAATGATGTTACCAGAGAGACAAAGTAAAGTGCAAGTGATTGACCAGATGGGAGATTTATGTACTGTCTGATAGAGAATTCAATATATATGTTTTAAGGGAGCCTAGGAAAATACAGCTCTTTAAGGGAGCTTTAAGAAAATACAGAGAAACAATTTTAAAAAATGAGGAAAACAATATGACTAGATTGAGACATTCAACAGAGAAGCAAACACAAATTCCAGAGCTAAAAAATACTATGAACAAAATGAAAAATGTAATAGAGAACATCAAGAGTAGAACTGATCAAGTAGAAGAAACAATCTTTGAACTTGAAGACAGATTATTTGAAAACATATTGTTGGAGGAGGAAAAAGAAAAAAATGAATAAAAAGAAATGAAGAATTACTATAGGATTTATGGGACAACATCAAAAGAGATGGTATTCGAATCATTGGAGTTCATCTATGGGGACAGAAAGATAATGGGTAGAAACTTATTTAAATAAATAGTAGCAAAAAACTCTCCTAAGCTAGAGAAAGTTATAAATAGCCAAGTATAGGAAGAACAAAGAACTCCAATCAGAGCCAGTTTAAACCATACTACTCCAGAACATAATCACACTGTCAAACATCGCAGACAATGGAGATTTGGAAAGCAAAAAGAGAAAAGAAGGAAATAACATATAAGGGACCTCCACTTCAGCTAGCAGCAGATTTATTAGCAGAAACTTACAGGCCAGGAGAGAGTGGGGTAATAATATTTACAGTACTAGAGGCAAACAACCTGCCAACCAAGATTACTTTATCCAGCAGAACTGGCCATCAAAAATGAAGGCGAGATAAAGACTTTCCCAGAGAAACAAAAGCTGAGAGAGTTTATCACCACTAGACATGTCTTACAAGAAATGCTAAAGAGAGTTTTTAAGCTGGAAGAAAAGGACACTAATGATGAATTGAAAACATATGAAAGGATAAGACTCACTAGTAAAATAAATACACAATCAAATTCAGAATACACGAATACTGTAATGGTCATACATATCTTTAGTATGAAAGTTAAAAGATAATACTTAAAAAATAACTACAGTAACTTGCAGGGGGGATATGCAATATAAAAGATGTAAATGGTGACATAAAGATGTAAATGGTGACCACAAAGAAGAACTTTTAGTAGATACACAAAAAATACAAAGCAAGGAATCAAAATGTACTACTAGAGAATATCAGTTAACCTCAAAGGAAGACAGTAAGAGAGGAAGAAAGGAACAAAGAGTCTAGAAAACAACCAAATGGCAGAAGTAAGTTCTTACCAATCAATAATAACCTTGAAAGGAAAGGGTTTAAATTCTCTAATCAAAAGACGTAGAGTGGGTGAATGGGTCCAAAAAAAAAAAAAAAAAAAACCTCAATAATATACTGTCTCCAAGAGACTCAGTTCACCTGCAAGGACATGGATACACTGAAAGTGAAGGGATGGAAAAAGATACTCCATGCTAATGGAAATCAAAAGAGAGCCAGGAGTAGCTATACTTATATCAGATAAAATAGACTAAAAACTTCATTATATAATGAATGATAAAGGGCTCAATTCATCAAGAGGTCTTAATGATTATAAATATAAGTATATGAAGCAAATATTAATGGATCTGAATGGAGAGATTGACTGCAATACATTAATAGTAGACTTCCAGCATCTTACTTCCAGCAATGGACAGATGATCCAGACAGGAAATCAGTAAGGAAGCATCAGATTTAAACTATAGTTTAGACCCAATGGATATGTCTGACATATATAGAACATTCCATCCCACAACTACAGAATATACTTTTCAATTGGACCTGGAATGTTCTCTGTGCCGATTGTATGTTAGACCACAAAACAAGTCTTAACATATTTACGAACTGTGAAGTCATATCAAGTATCTTTTCTGATGATGTCATCAAAGTAGAAATAAATAACAGGAGGAACTTCAGAAAATTCACAGCTACATGGAAATTAAACAACATGCTCCTAATGGGTTGATGATAAAATTAAAAGGGAAACTAAAAAATATCTCGAGACAAACATCACTTCTTAAGCAATTTTGTTAACATACTTTCTTCTTTAAAATGGTACCATAACCTCTTTCATGAAGTACTGTGAGGCATAAATTAGAAAATGCTTGTACAGCCCCTGGTACAGCATCTGGGACATGGTCAGCTCCCCAGTAGGGGTGATGCTGATCTTGCCATCTCTGCCACAGTAACTATTGAATAATCTCTTAATTATTTTGTCAGAGATGCTCCTGAACAATCAATGGGTCAGTGAGGAAATTAAAAGGCAAATTAAAAAATTTCTTGAAGCAAATGCAAATGGAAACACATTGTACCAGAGCCTGTGGGATACACCAAAAGCAGCCCTTCCAAGAAAGTTGATAGCAGTAAACTCCTACATCAAAAAGATAGCTTGTCGGGCACAGTGGCTCACAGCTGTAATCCCAGAACTTTGGGAGGCCGAGGCAGGTGGATCACTTGGGGTCAGGAGTTTGAGACCAGCCTGGCCAACGTGGCAAAATCCTGTCTCTACCAAAAATACAAAAATTAGGCGTGGTGGCACACACCTGTAATCCCAGCTACTAGGAAGGCTAAAGGAAGAGAATTGCTTGAACCCAGGAGGCAGAGGTTGCAGTGAGCTGAGATTGTGCCACTGTACTCCAGCCTGGGCAACAGAGCAAGACTCTGTCTCAAAAAAAAAAAAAAGAGTCTATAAAAAAAAAAAAAAAAAAAAAAAAAAAAAAAACCAGATGGGTTAATAAGAGTTTTTTTTTGGATATTTTTTAAATCATAAGTTTTCTCTCCTGCNTCTCAAAAAAAAAAAAAAGAGAAAGCTCACACCTCCATCCTGGGTATTGAGACACTGTTTAAAAACAACAAAAACAAAACAAAACCCTCAAATAACCTAACGTGGCACATTAAGGAACTAGAAAAACACGAACAAATTAATCTCCAAATTAGTAAAAGGAACAAAGTAACAAAGATCAAAGCTGAAATAGGCACTAAAAAAGATCAACAAACTAAGTTGATTTTTTTTAAAAAGATAAAGAATATTGACAAGGCTTTAGCTAGACTAAAAAAAAAGAGAAATGACTCAAAGAAAATCAGAACCAAGAGACATTATAAACCGATACCACAGGAATACAAAGGAACAAGTATGAACAATTATATGCCAACAAATTGGATAACCTAGAAGAAATGGACAAATTCCTTGGCATATGCAATTTACTAAGATTGAATTATGAAGAAATAGAAAATCTGAATAATCCAATAATGAGTTAGGAGATTGAATCAGTAATGGAACATCTCCCATTTCTACTTATTATCATTTTAAGAGGCAGGGTCTCCGTCTGTCACCCAGGCTGGAGTGCAGTGGTGTGATCATAGATCACTGTAAGTTGAACTCCTGGGCTGAAATGATCCTTCTGCCTTAGCCTCTTGAGTAGCTGGCGCTATTGGTGTGTACCACTACATCCAGCAAACGTTTTTATTTTTTGTAGAGATGGGGTCTCACTATGTTGTCCAGGCTGGTCTTGAACTCCTAGCTTCAAGCAATTCCCCCAACCTGGGCCTCCCAAAGTGTTGGGATTACAGGTGTGAGCCACTGCACCCAGCCCTCTGTCAAACATTTAATAAGAAGATCTAATGACAGTTCTTCTCAAATGCTTCTAAAAATTGAGGCGGGAATACTTCCAAGCTCATTTAACAAGACTAGCATTACCTTGATACCAAAACCAGACAAGGATATAACCCAAAACACCTTAGGCCAAGATGTAAAAATCCTCAAGCAAATACTTGCAAACCAAATTTAACAGCATATTAAAGAGATCATTCACCGTGATTAAGTGGGATTCTCCCCAGGAATGCAAGAACAGCTCAACCTGTGTAAAACAGTAAATGTGATACACCGTATCAGCAGAATGAAGGGCAGAAACTGTAAGATTTTTTCAGTAGATGCAGAAAAAACATTTGACCAAAAAAGAAAAAAATTGTTAAATGTGCTTTCTTTTCTGAACTTAAGAACTTGCTTTTACAAAACCTTCCCAGAATCCCTGTACAAATCAACAGAATTTAGTTCTTAACACATTTCTCCTTCTTTAAAATGGTGCCATACCTTTCTCATGTTATTGTAAGGCATAAATGAAAAAGACTTGTACAGCACCTGGTCCAGCATCTGGGACAGGGTCAGCCTCCCAAAACGAGTGCTCCTGTTCTTGCCACCTACCCCACTGTAACTGCTGTTACCGTTTCATCATTAGCCTCATCGACCTCGTTGTTATTGATTGTAAACGGCAGTACCGTCATCATCTTCCAAATATGCCACTATGACTCTGTGAACTTGTCACTTCCTTTTTTTTTTTGAGGCAGAGTCTCGCTCTATTGCCAGGCTAGAGTGCAATGGCGTGATCCTGGCTCACTGCAACTTCCATTTTCCGGTCTCAAGCAATTCTCCTGCCTCGGCTTCCCAAGTAGCTGGGACTACAGGCACGCGCCAGCATGCCAGGCTAATTTTTTGTACTTTTAGTAGAGACGGGGTTTCACCATGCTGGCCAGGATGGTCTTGATCTCTTGACCTTGTGATCCACCCGTCTCAGCCTCCCAAGGTGCTGGGATTACAGGTGTGAGCCACCGCGCCCAGCTGAACTTGTCATTTTCTAAAGAGGAAACTCAAGCTTGAGGGGCCTTTTGGCATGGCATTTAGTGAATTGTGGGCCACAGGGTCCTTTTCTGCTTATTCCATTTTCCCTGCTCTTGTTTCTTCTCCTGCTTTTTTTTTTTTTTTTTTTTTTTTTTTTGTTTTTTTTTCTTCTTTTTTTTTTTTTTTTTTTTTTTTTTTTTTTTTTTTTTTTTTTTGTGAGACAGAGTCTCGCTCTGTTGCCCAGGCTGGAGTGCAGTGGCATGATCTTGGCTCGCTGCAACCTCCACCTCTGGGTTCAAGCGATTCCCCTGCCTCGGCCTCCCGAGTAGCTGGGATTGCAGGCAGCTGCCAACATGCCTGACTGCTTTTTGTATTTTTGGTAGAGATGGGGTTTCACCATGGTGGCCAGGCTGGTCTTGAACTCCTGACTTCACATGGTCTGCCTGCCTCAGCCTCCCAAAGTGCCAGGATTACAGGCATGAGCCACTGTGCCTGGATTCCTGCTGTTTTTATTGATTGGATGAATGTTCGCATATCCCATGAGCCAGGCGAGACACACTCTCCATGCACATACCAAGATGGTGTCACTTGTGCCATCTTTACTCTTTTGGGATCAGTTCCCAAGCTCTTTGACAATGAGAGCCCTATCACCTGGGCTTTACTCTTCAGTTCTGGTTGTTATTCCTCAGTCTTCAGCTTAATTAGGGTGCATCTATTTGGTAGTTTTGCAGTTGGTAACCTTGATGACTTCCACCGGTTTACGGTCTTGTATGTCTGAGATGTATGTCTGAAGTTCAGAGAGGTAAGATGACTTGGAGTAAAACTGCATGGTGAGCAGCTGGCAGAACTGGACCCTGAAACCAGATTTCTAAATGTGTGAATCTTGTCCCCTGTTTATCATATCATGGTGGTTCAATAATAGTTCTTTTTGGCCGGGTGCGGTGGCTCACGCCTGTAATCCCAGCACTTTGGGAGGCTGAGGCAGGTGGATCACGAGGTCAAGAGATCGAGACCATTCTGGTCAACATGGTGAAACCCTGTCTCTACTAAAAATACAAAAAATCAGCTGGGCATGGTGGTGCGTGCCTGTAATCTCAGCTACTCAGGAGTCTGAGGCAGGAGAATTGCCTGAACCCAGGAGGCGGAGGTTGCGGTGAGCCAAGATCGCGCCATTGCACCCCAGCCTGGGTAACAAGAGTGAATCTCCGTCTCAAAAAAAAAAAAAAAATAATAATAATAGTTCTTTTTGTTTAGTGTGGTGTGCTAGAGCTGTCAGCAGAAGAATTTGAGACTGAGGTTTGAAGGGACTAATTCTAGGTCACACAGCTAACAGGTGGAGCAGGTCTTTGTTTGTTTGTTTATTTTATTTTATTTTATTTTTTGAGACAGAGTCTCATTCTGTCACCCAGGCTGGAGTGCAGTGGCACGATCTCGGCTCACTGCAACCTCTGCCTCCTGGGTTTAAGCGATTCTCCTGCCTCAGTCTCCCAAGTAGCTGGGTTTACAGACATGCGCCACCATGCCTGGCTAATTTTTGTATTTTTAATAGAGACAGGGTTTCACCATATTGGCCAGGCTGGTCTCGAACTCTTTACCTTGTGATCCGTCTGCCTCGGCCTCCCAAAGTGCTGGGATTACAGGTGTGAGCCACCGCGCCCAGTGGTGGAGCAGGTCTTTAAGCCAGATCTGGCTTCCATGACCAGTCCTTTTCTCTTTACGCTGCTCTGCCCCTTCTATCTTTATGTCAGAAAACTGCCGAGCTTCCTTCTAGATGTCAGAGTTTGGCAAAAAAGTTATCATGTGCTTCTGCATCATGCAGCATTTTCCGAGAATGGGGAGATGGACTCATTTTGCATCTTTGGTCTCTTTTTTTTTTTTTTTTGAGACAGAGTCTCGCTTTTATCTCTCAGGTTGGAGTGCAATGGTGTGATCTCAGCTCACTGCAACCTCCACCTCCCAGGTTCAAGTGATTCTCCTGCCTCAGCCTCCCGAGTAGCTGGGATTACAGTGCCTGCCACCACACCCAGCTACTTTTTGTATTTTTTTAGTAGAGGTGGGGTTTCACCATGTTGGCCAGGCTGGTCTCAAACTCCTGACCTCAGGTGATCTGCCTTCCTTGGCCTCCCAAAATTTGGTCTCTTTTGGAATCAGATTCTATACAGACTTAACCCCATTTTTAAGCCACAGCCAACATGGCAAACTTCTATCAATTTTGCTTCTGTTCCAAAGGCTTCTGTTTTACTAACATGCACACATACATCTATGCATATGGATTTAAATAAGTTCTGGTGCAGGGAAGTCTAGGAGGCAGATAAAGAGAGATGAAACTCTGTGATTGGAAAGTCACTTCTGGAAACTAGACATATAGAGCAGACCTTGCTCTAACATTTCTCTTTGAAGCGCAATAATTTTTTTTTTTTTTTAAAACAATATAGGGCCCAGTCCTGTGTTTGACATCAAAGCTGTTTCCATCAGTCCAACCAATGTGATCTTAACCTGGAATAGTAGCAACCCAGCTCCTTCTGAGTACAAGTGCGAAGTAAAGAATGAGATGGAAAATGAGACAATTTCTGTTGTGCATCACAAGTGGTGTAACATCACAGACTTACATCCAGCGACTTCATATGTGTTTGCCGTTACTCCAGAAATAGGCAATAAGACCTGGGGAGATCCCAGAGTCATAAATGTCATCACAGGTAAGATGATTGGCTCCCAGGGATGATGACAAACCATTCCTTATTATCTTTTATTCTAAACTAGAAGAGAGAAAAGGTGCTGTGTTGTTTTAAGCCCAGGGGTTCAGGTGGCCAGATCATTCAGTATTAAGGTCCTGTGTGTTTTGGGAAGTTCTATCTACTTCTGTTTGGTTTTAAAAATCCTTTGTTATTGTTGGCCAATACCTACTCTTCTGTTAACACTCAGGAGTAGAGACCTCCTTAAAAACATGTTTTTATGGTCAATACCAGTCTTTTAAGCTCCCAGGAAATTGATGCTATGCTATATTCCCAGGAGCTTCTGTTGGGCAGGAAAGTTTGGTGTATTTTATAGAGGAGTGTGCATTTCAAATGAAACAAGAACTTGATGACATTTAATCATTTAAATTTTAATTTAGATTTGACAGATTTTTATTGATCCTAGATGTCAATTCTTAAGCCATCTGTTATGGTTGCAAACTTAGCTTTTTTCTTTCTTTCTTTTTTTTTTTTTTTTTGAGATGGAGTCTTGCTCTGTCACCCAGGCTGGAGTGCAGTGGCGCGATGGCAGCTCACTGCAACCTCCGCCTCCTGGGTTCCAGTGATTCTCCTGCCTCAGCCTCCGAAGTAGCTGGGAGTAGCTAATTTTCACATCTTTTAGTATAGACGGGGTTTCAACCATATTGGCCTGGCTGGTCTCAAACTCCTGACCTCATGATCCACCTGCCTCGGCCTCCCAGCGTGCTGGGATTACAAGTGTGAGCCACTGCGCCTGGCCTTTAGCTCTTTTTTTTTTTTTTTAAGGTGAAAAGAACCAAACATTTAAAAAAAACAAGTGAGAAACTCTTTTTAAGGTGAGGAGAAACAAAAATTGAAAAAAGAGGTCCTCTGTTAGTTTTCTGATCTTGGTGGGAGTTCTCGGGGGTGTGATCTCAGGGCTGGAGTCGGCCATGGGCGTCTGAGCTCTTGGAGGCCACAGCTGGAGGTGAGCAAGGTCTAGCCTGGCAAACCTCCCTGATGTTGAGCAGCAAACACGAAATAGTGGCTTCTGACAGTTTTACTCAGGAAATTATTTCTTTAAACAAAACCTTGCCCAGGAGCCCAATAAGTAAAAATAAGAAGAACCAGAGGGAGAAGAGCCAAAGAAATGGGTGTCACAGGCACCCTCACAAAACTCGTGGAGCTCCTCAGAGCACAATTTCAGGGGGTGAAACCCACCATGAAGATTTGCTCTGTTACACTGTGAAAGAGAGGGAAAGAAGGAGAGCACAGAGAGATGACAGAAGAGAAGAGCAGGAGAGAAAACACAGAATTTGGAAATGGTGACGAGGACAAGGTGATCCCGAGGGGGTGGCCACGGGACGCGGAAGTGCAGGAAGCATTAGATGAGGGGCTGAGTGCCTTTATCTACCTTAAAGCCCCGAGCACAGGTCCACGTTGGAGCAGGTCTGTCCACTGCTGTGTTCTGAGCACGGCCCATGTGCGTCGCTGTCCTTAATGTGATTTTGTCCTCACAGTAACCCTGGGGGCTGCAGCAGATGACACTGTAATGTGGAGAAGTTAAGTTTCTTCCAGCGTCTCAGTTACTGAGCATCAAGTGGTGGGGATGGAACCCAGGAGTCTAACTCCAGACTACCGTGGTGCAGTGATGCTCATAACAGCCACCTAGAGTCACTGAGCTGGGAATGTATTGGTTCCACATTACTTAATAAAGCAAAAAGGCACATGACTGACCCAATTTAGAAAGATAGACTGGATAAGGAAAATATGGCACATATACACCATGGAATACTATGCAGCCATAAAAAAGGATGAGCTCATGCCCTTTGATGGGACATGGATGAACTTGGAAACCATCATTCTCAGCAAACTGACACAAGAACAGAAAACCAACCACTGCATGTTCTCACTCATAAGTGGGTGTTGAACAGTGAGAACACATGGACACAAGGAGGGGAACATCACACATCAGGGCCTGTTGGGGTTGGGAGAGCTAGGGGAGGGACAGCCAGTGGTGGTGGGGTTTGGGGAGGGATAACATTAGGAGAAATACTTCATGTAGATGAAGGGGTGATGGATGCAGCAAACCACCATGGCATGTGTATACCTATGTAACAAACCTGCACATTTTGCACATGTGCCCCAAACATATATATATATATATGCACACACACACATATATGCGTATATACATACACAAACACACACGTGTATATATGTTAAAGAAATCTTTGCATGAGAAGCACATGCTGTGAGGAATCATCTCACCTTTTGCAGTTGGTTGGTGCCCTGGACTCCTCTAGGCCAGTGTCTTCACCCTCAGGCCCCTACAGCCCCGCAGGCAGGGTTTTGCGCTCTCTGCAGCACTGCCTGTGCTTTTCTCTACGTAAAGGCTGCAGCCCTGGGTTCTCCTGTCCCCACTGCTACCAGGAGTGTGTGTTCTTGAGCAAGCCGCCCTGCCTCTCGGGGTCTCCATGTTCTTACTGGGAAAGTGAGGGCAGTGCATGTCATTTTGGCTGAAGCGGTTTGACTTATGTCACCATCAACCAAATAAGATGATGGGAGGAAGGGCCAGGATATAGTGGAGATGGAATGTCTTCTGAAAAACCCCCTTGGGGCTGGGATATGGAATGTGCTGCTTAGTTGAAATGTCTTGGTGATTTAAAATGATATTATTTGCATTATCTTGGATTGAGGCCTTTAGATTAGTAAGCAGTCACTTTATTTGAGGCTTTGCTCCTGCTAGCTAAAACACATGTAATTAAATGCTACCATTTAAAAGGGCTGGTTTTGAAGGTTTAGAAGATTTCTCATCACTGTTGGGGTTAATCTTGGAGAAGAGTGTAGATCCTAAACAATTTCATTTTTAAGGTTTTTTCTTCTCTTCTGCCTTATTATTTTCTCCCCCAGTCCTGCTGTGAAATGATGGAAATGCACTGGACTCTGATAGAAAGGAAGTATTTTCAGAGTCACAATGGTGACTCACTGATGTCACTGACATCAGTGACTTCATTCATTCATTCATTCATTCTTTTTTTTTTTTTTTTTTAAAAAAACCTGCTCCCAGCACTGAACCCCAGTCATTCTTAATGAGGGTGCCTGCATATATCTTCCATTAATGCATGTTGTGTTTTTAAAATAGAGCCGATTCCAGTGTCTGACCTTAGTGTTGTCGACATGGATGTGAGGAAGGTTACTCTCACCTGGAGCAATGGCAACGGCACTGCCTCCTGCCGGATGCTTCTTGAAAGCCTTGGAAGCCACGAGGCGTCGACCCAAGACTTAGCGGTCAATATCTCGGACCTGAAGCCAGGGTTTAAATACAACATCAACCCATATCATCTAAAATCAAATGAGACAGAGGGAGCCCCCCTGGGCACAGAAGGTGGCTTGGGTGAGTTACAAAGGGTACCTCCCATCTCCCTTACTGGTTCTGACTTTCAGTAACTTAATGTTTTAAAAAAGAAATCGCTGTCCCTTGTGTATAGAGATTTAGAATTTATAGAGGGCTTTTCCTCCACATTTTAGTTTGATCCTCCACCTGCATGAGGAAGAAAACGTGTTCTGATTTTATAGGGGAACACATTGGGGCTGAGAACAGCAATAGGGCTTGAAGCTTTTTAGAGTCTGGCACCCAGGAAAGTAGAGGCCCTTTTAGCTTTCATTCAGTTGAGCAAATAACAGTGATATCAACCCAAGTTGGGCCTTCGGAGGAACTTACCACGTCCGCTGGCTGATGTTGGCATTGTCATTTGCAGGTTTCATGGCATTTGCAGAGGATCCCTAGGATAACCCCAGGAGGAGGACAGGCACTTACCCTGCATTTAACACTTAAGAAAACAGAGCTACAGAGTGGGTGTTGAGATCCTTGCTTGCAAGTGGCAGAAACCAGACTTTGGATAGCTCAGACAGAAGGAACAATTTATTGGCTCATGTGGATTTTCCTGCTAGGGGGAGGCCTTAGAGAAAGAGATGAGGCAATTCTCATCCCTCCCTCCTGCTTCTTTCTGTTCATCAGCTTCATTCTCAGAGCAGCTCCTGCTTCACACCCTGCAGCTGCCCCCCAGGGTCTGGTCCAGGGAAATGTGTCTTGAGGGGGCTCTGATTAGCAAAGTCTGCTTCACAGAGCCGTCCCTGGAAATCGATGCTGGGACAGGAGAAGATAATGTCGCAAAGAAGGGAGAATGACCTGAAATAAGCAGAGTTTGAAAGAGAAGTACCAGATATCTGTGGTGTTACCGGAATAATAGTACAAATGGAGATGGAGTGATCGGGCCTTTTTAGGGGCTGCATCTTTCTCCGGAGGAGGAAGGGAGCAGCTATTGATGGGGCACCCACTGTGGCCACTGTCTGATGGCCATCCGATGGGGCGGGGGCTCCGAAGGGAGATGGGGGATGTGTCCTTCTTGTGATTGATGTGTTTTTGTCTCCTGTGCTTGAAACAGATGCCAACGACACAGAGGGAAGCCAGGCAGGGCGCCCCACTGCCCCTGTGCGCCAAGAGTTCCCATCCTCCGGCCAGCAGTCCCGAGTCACGGAAGTCCTGCTTGTCGGGTTAAAGCCTGGCACCCGATACAATGCCACCGTTTATTCCCAAGCAGCCAATGGCACGGAAGGACAGCCCCAGACCAAAGAGTTCAGGACATGTAGGTTGAACTTTGTAAAATGGTGGCAGCCAGAGTTTCCTAGCACAATGTTCTGTCTCCGTTGATTCTGATTCTGAGTTATTTCTTGCATAACAACAAGTTTTGTCATCAGAGGGAGCTTCCTGGAGGAGATTTTGGACAGAGCAGATCTGGTCAGTTTCTTCTGACCTCCGCGGGCCGTGCACATCTCTCATGAAGTGCAATGAAATGCACGGAGCAGCCTCTGGGCACTGCCTCGCACTGTCTTTCACAACGCTGCATGGTGGCTGATGAGACAAGCTGGCATAATACTTTCCTCTTTTTCTTTTTTTTTTTGAGACAGTTTCCCTCTTGTTGCCCAGGCTGGAGTGCAATGGCATGATCTTGGCTCACCGCAACCTCCGCCTCCCAGGTTCAAGCGATGCTTCTGCCTCAGCCTCTCAAGTAGCTGGGATCACAGGCACCCGCTGCCACGCCCGGCTAATTTTGTATTTTTAGTATAGATGGGGTTTCTCCATGTTGGTCAGGCTGGTCTCGAACTCCTGACCTCAGGTAATCCACCCCCCTTGGCCTCTCAAAGTGCTGAGATTACAGGCATGAGCCATTGCGCCTGGCATACTTTCCTCTTAAAAACAGATAATCATTGCTTATTTTTTCCCCCACTTTGAGTTAAGAAACTGAGTTTCCTTTTCTCGCCTGCCCTTGTAATTCCTACCAGCCTTTCTATGGAAACGCTTGTTGACAAGCACATTCCTGCTTCCTCACTATAATTTATCAGCACTTCCACTCTATAAGTTCACCAATTATCTTTGGTGAAAAGAGCAGGAGAGGAACATGTTTGGGAATACTTAGAGGCAGTTACTGGCCAGGCTGTGTTACCTGTATAGGGCTAGAAGTTTTGGCAAGACATTGGTGAGAAGAGGTGCCTGTAAGGAATGACAGCTTTTCCTGGTATCCACGTCGAGGGAGGGTCCATTTGTGTCCTTCCTTGCCCCTGTACTGGTTTTGCTAACGTGGGGGTGGGGTGGGGAGGATGTGGCTGTAGGAGAGGCCACTTGACCTCATGGGGCCGGCAGTGACCTGGCAGGGGTGGCAAGCAGGACGCTCTCGGGTGAGGAGGGCTTGGATTCCACAGGGTGAGGATGGAGGGGGATGAAGGGGCTCCTCCATGGGTGTCATTGGCAGGGGTGGGGTGTCCTGCACCAAGCCATGCACCCAGGGCTGGGTCCAGCCAGGGGAAGGACCCTTTAACTGATCTGCTAAAAGGACCCGTGGATTTGTGTGGGCCTGGGGCCCCTGCTTTTTAAAGCAGTTTGAGCAAAAGCAAAGTAGTAGTGATTGCATCTCAGGCTCTCAGTGGTGTGAATTCACACACATCCTAGTTTGCACGGAACTGTCTTAATGCTTCGTAAATAATTATTATAATAGCCTTTCCCTCTCTATAAGGGATGAGTGTGTGTGTGTATAAATATGTCTTAGTCAGTTTGGGCTGCTGTAACAAATGACCACGCACCAGATAGTGTAAACAATGAACGTTTATTTCTCAGGGTTCTGGAGGCTGGAAGTCTGAGACTGGGGTGCAGCATGGCAGGGCTCTGGGCACAGGCCCTCTTCCTCTTCCGGGTTGCAGACTCCCTGGGTCTTCACATGGTTGAAGGGGTGAGGGAGGGATCTTTCTCCAGCTCTTTGATAAGGGCACTAATCCCATTCAGGAGGCAGGTAATTCATGACCTAAATTCATGACTTAATTACCTTCCAAAAGCCCCACGTCCTAAAACCATCACATTGGGGGTTAGGATTTCAACAGGAATTTTATGGGGACAGAAACATTCAGTCTGTTGCAAACACACACACACACACACACGCACGCACGCACAGACAGACACACACACATACACAGACACACAGAGACACACACAGACACACATACATACATACACAGAGACACACACAGACACACACACAGACACACACACAGATAAACACACATTTCTACCCACCCACTTTTTAAGTGACTAGTTAGGTGGGGCAGCGTTAAAGAAAGCATCAGAGGACATTGTTGAGGCCTCCAGGACTATCCCACTGCAGAAAGCCACCTCTAGGGCTGAAGGGCTGCGGACAGGGTGTTTCTGGAGCCCAGTGAAAGCTGGGGCAGTGCAGGACAGGAGGCCCAGAGCAGGAGGTGATGGAGGAAGCATCGACTCCTTTCTCCTGTGGCCCCCCAGGGGCCTGCCCATTGGCTCATGGTGGAACAGGTCACAGCTCCTGTAGCAAGGCCCCTGGGGACGCCTAGCGCAGGATCAGCCTCCTGAGCACCAAGCAGGCAAGGGAAGGGCAGGGGGCACGTTGGGAGGGTGGAGTGGGCAGGTGGCCAGTAACTGGCACTCGGTTTACCTTTTCTTGAGGTTAGGATCATTCTCCCAGTTTTATAGATGAGGAAGCTGAGCTCAAGTGGTTTTCCCATGGCCCACCTGGCTGTCACAGCAGAGTGAGCCCTGGAACCCAGATCTGCCTCGTCTGGACTTCTGTGATCTCAGGTGGTCACGTAGATCACGACGTTCACTCTTGCATCATTTATGTTTGACAACTTTTCTGGGTTGCCAAACACAAATGATGCAAGAATGACATCATCTGGGTCAAATCTCTAAAGTCAACTTAAAGGAACAAAGGGTAACCCTGCAGGAGCTGCCATTGGCGAGGTTGTTTCTTCACCGCCCGGCGATGCCCGACTTTGGCCGGGACCCTCATGCTTTCCTAGCTGTGGTTCATGGTGTAGAGGAAGGAACAGTTCCTAGGGCAGTTTCCTGGCTCAACAGCATGCCCTGATGACTTCTCCCTCTCTCTGCCTCTCTCTGTCTTGGCCATTCTGGTTATTTTTAACTCCCTTGTGTTCTCACAGATGCTCCTCAGGTTTTTGATGTCACTGTTGGGAACATCAGTACCACAAGCCTGATCCTGACCTGGAAAATCAATGATAGCGACCCGTCCTCTGTCTACACCTACAAGGTAGACGTGGCGGGGGACATGCATTCCCTCAATGGCACCGTCAGCGAGACTCGCGCCATCATCTCGGGCCTCCGCTCCAGCACCTTCTACAACATCACAGTGCGTCCTTTCCTGGATGGCACCGAGGGCACGCCGGGCTTCCTCCAAGTGTACACCCGTGAGTTCATGCATGGCTCTCGCTCCCCTTTCCTGCTGTCCTGCTATGTGCCAGGCCCAGACTCTGGCCATGTGATGTAATAATGGTGACTGTTGGCTGACCGCACGCCGAGCTTCGTGTGACGTGCTTTCCTCGCACTGGCTCATTGTATGCTCACAACAGCCCCGTGACGTGGTTGGCAGTAGCCTTATTTTCTAGATGGGAAGCCAAGGCTGAGAGAGGTGCTAGGCAGGTGTCACAGCTGGAAAGTGGCAGAGGTGAGATGAAAACCTCTGGTGTTTCTCACCTGGAGCCTGCACTTATCACTCTTTCCAGTGTAGAAGAGAGGTAGAGTGAATTGATACAGGGAGGCAGAAATGACCTTGATATTCACGTCCCCTTGTCTTTTGGGTGCTGACATTATAATAATCACTGGCACAGCTGTATCTCATCTTTGTTTGCTTGTCCCTTAAGAATAAGATTTCATGCCGGGTGCGGTGGCTCAAGCCTGTAATCCCAGCACTTTGGGAGGCCGAGGCGGGTGGATCACGAGGTCAAGAGATCGAGACCATCCTGGTCAACACGGTGAAACCCTGTCTCTA
>NW_016107533.1:3042169-3056512 GCF_001604975.1 Cebus imitator
AGAGACTTAAATAGCTACTGAGAAAGGAATCCTAGCACAGCTGCAGAGGCCTCTGTCTACAACGCTTCATCATCTACACAGATGGACTAAGAGGTGAGTATGTATGTAGTGACACTTTTATGACTCTACTGCGTCTGTGTTACCTTATTCTGAACAGACAGACACTTTTTTTTTTTTTTTTTGAGACAGAATCTTGTTCTGCCACCCAGGCTGGAGTGTGGTGGCGTGATTTCAGCTCACTGCAACCTCTGCCTCCCGGGTTCAAGTGATTCTCCTGCCTCAGCCTCCCAAGTAGCTGGGATTACAGGCGCCCACCACTTCACCCGGCTAATTTTTGTATTTCTAGTACAAATGGGGTTTCATGATGTTAGTCAGGCTGGCCTCGAACTCTTGACCTCAGTTGATCCACCTGCCTCAGCCTCCCAAAGTGCTGGGATTACAGGCATGAACCACTGCACCTGGCCCATAGGGCTGTCCTTAGTCTTCATGTGCCTATGTCCTCATCTCTCTTTATAAGGACACCAGTCTTGCTGGATTAAGGCCTACCTTTATGACCTCATGTTAACTTAATTACCTCTTTAACGATGCTGTCTCCAAAGTCAGCCACATTTGAGGTCTTGGGGATTAGGACTTAAACATTTGAGGATTGGGGAGCACAGTTCAGCTCACGGCAACTGGGGAGCAGTTGCCTGGCCCCGAGAAATGACTCCCGGACTAAGGCTGCAGAACTGACCCCCTGGAGAGTCACCACCTTGGTCACAGACAGCACAGGGAGGAATCAGGAGGTCCCTGCTGTAGTTGTTGGATCTGGGGGTGCATGTTCTGAGCTGCGATGCTGGGAACGGGAAGCTGCAGCCACCCTCACAGTGTTGGTTCTAGAGTGAGGCAGTGTGAGCTCTAGTCATCGCATCCACGCTCCGGCTGTAAGGAGGAGGAAGGGCAGAAGGTTGAGCTCCACCCTTTAAGGACACTTCCTAGAAGTCACCCAGTATCTCTGCTCACACTCTGTTAACCAAAACTTAGTTGCATGCAACATCTAGCTGCATGGGAGGCTGGGAAATGTGGTCTTTGTTCCCCACAACTGTGCACACACTGGGCTAAAAATCTGGGTGGGTACGATCAAGGGAAAACAGGAGCATGGATTTTGGGGGTCAAGAGTGGCCTCTGCTATCGAAACCTCCCTGAACAGAGGCTCTGGGAGGCTAGTAATGTATTCAAGATAAAGCAGCCAGTGTGGCCAAGGTTCTGCTCCAGAGGCTGAGCCCTTGACCACAGGAGCTCACGCCTGCTCTCATTTCCTGTGAATGACCGCCTGCAGTCATGAGCTTCTGCACCCTCATGATCAAGTGCTCCCTCTACGACCAGAAACAGCAGTTGTGAGGGGCTCGTGTTGTAGGTGAGATGAGGCAAAGAGAGGGATCAGGTGTCCTAAGTGTATGTTTCGTCTCAGTGTAAATATTTTCTGAGGTGGGCATCCCTGTCTTCTGGAGAAATATATTTTTCACCTAGTTGTTTACTTTCTTTGCCCAGCCCCTGGTCCAGTTTCTGACTTCCGAGTGACAATGGTCAGCACGAGGGAGATTGGCTTAGCATGGAGCAGCAATGACACGGAATCCTTTAAGATGCGTATCACTCCGGAGGGAGCTGGCAAGTCTTGGGTAGAAACAACCACCAACCAAAGTATTACCATTGGTGGCCTGTTCCCTGGAACCAAGTATTGCTTTGAAATATTTCCACAAGGACCAAATGGGACCGAAGGGGCATCTCAGACCATTTGCAATAGAACTGGTAAGCAAACTGGCTTTTCTGTTAAACCATCATGTTTCTTAATGGAAATCGGCATAATAAAATAATGTTTCCAAATATTGCTTTTCTTTTAATTATCTAAGAAAAACCTTTACAAATTTTCATAACACTAATGCTTATTTATTATATGAAATACAGACAAGTAAGTAGAAAAAACTTATATGGAAACCATCAAGTAGAGGTAATCATTTTGGATGTATGATATTTTACAATTTTTAAACATATGCATATAGATACCCAAATATATGTGTGAGTATAAGTAGCTGGAATTACAGGTGTGTGCCACCATGCCTGGCTAATTTTTATACTTTTAGTAGAGACGGGGTTTTGCCATGTTGGCTAGGCTGGTCTTGATCTCCTGATTAAGTATATTTTGAGACAGTCCTACCCTGTCACCCAGGCTGGAGTGCAGTGGCGCAGTCTTGGCTCACTACAACCTCCACCTCCTGGGTTCAAGCAATTCTTGTGCCTCAGCCTCCTGTGTGCCACCATGCCTGGTTAATTTGTATACTTTTAGTAGAGACAGAGTTTTGCCGTGTTGGCCAGGCTAGTCTTGATCCCCTGATATCAAGTGATCGATCCTCCCACCTCAGCTTCCCAAAGTGCTGGGATTACAGGTGTGTGCCACTGTACCCAGCCCACAAATATACATTTATTTCTTTTGCAAACATCGAGGCCATCCTGTACATGTGGTTTTGTAATCTGCTTTTTCTCCAACTTGCTAATTTATTATGAATATTCTTTCCTCTTAATATTTCTACAGGATGATTTGAACACCTGTGTGGAGTTCTGTTGTCTGAAACAGAGTTGGCAGATAATAATGGCCCCTGTGCCAAATTTGGCCCACTGTCTGTTTTTGTAAATAAAGTTTTATTGGATCACAACCATGTTCATTTGCTTATGTACTGTCTATGGCTACTTTGGTGCTAGAATTGAGTAGTGGCAACAGAGAATGTGTGGCTTGTGAAGGCTGAGATATTTATTTTCTGGCCATTACAGAGAATGTTTGCTGACCCCTGGGCTAGATCAGTGGTTCTCAAATTGTGGTTCAGGGCTCTCTAGGGATCCCTAGGTTATTTCAAGGGGTCTCCAAGGTAGTATTATCATAACAATTCTAAAATGCTATTTGGCTTTTTTACTTCATTCTCTTTTGGAGTTTTCCAGCTTTGATCCGACATGGGGTGACATTGTCTCTCTGAGCACTAATGGAATGTTTGCTGTGGATTCTTACATCTTAATAATTTCTTCATTTTAAATCCCTAATATAGTAAATATTGACAAATATAACCCATGTAAATACAAATTCTCTGAGAGCCTTAATAACTTTTTTTTTAAGTTGGTAAATTATCTAACGCTGATTAGAGCCGTAATAACTTTTAAGAGCAAAAAGTTTAAGAACCTCTGGTCAAGATGTGTTAGAAATGAACTACTGGGCTGTGTTGGGCAGGTGGACTATTTACAGTCATTCATAAACAACACTGTGATGCAACAGTGTGCTAGTTTTAGAAGGCCAATTGAAATCGCTAAAGTCATTTTATAGTCAGCTATGGTGGCCTGCACCCATCGTGCCAGATACTTGGGAGGCCACAATGGGAAGATTGCTTGACCCAGGAATTGCAGACCAGCACCAGCCTGGGAGACCCTGTCTAAAAAAAAATTTTTTTTATAGAAACAGTTTAAATAAATTATAGGAGAAACTTTTGGGAAATCCTAGAGAGTAATGTTCATTATTGTTTTTTACAGAATTTGAAATAATTTGTGTTGGGAAAGGTTGAAAAACATACAGTCTTCCTTGGTCTTTGATTCAAGATAGTTGAAATCCGTTATACAGAGGGTACAGTAAAGAAATGGGACAGATTCATTGAATCACACATGAAATTAGTTAGGCTTTTTTTTTTTTTTTGAGACGGAGTCTTGTTCTGTTGCATAGGCTGGAGTGCAGTGGTGCAATCTCAGCTCACTGCAACCTCCACTTCTCGGGTTCAGGCGATTCTCCTGCCTCAGCCTCCTGAGTAGCTGGGATTACAGGTACATGCCACCATGCCTGGCTAAGTTTTGTAGTTTTAGTAGAGACAGGGTGTTGGCTGGGCTGGTCTTGAACTCCTGACCTCAGCATGATCCACCCACCTCGGCCTCCCAAAATGCTGGGATTACAGGCGTGAGCCACCGTACCTGGCCTTAGTTAGGCTTTGAGATTCTCCTTCTAGAAGCTTCTTCAACTGTGCTGGTTGGGTTAAGCACCGATAGTCACTCAGAGGATCTGTTTCAAAATCAAGGGATCTGCTAAAAGGCATCCCCCAGATGAAACGTAGTATTCCCTTTACAAGTCTGCATTTTAAACTGTTGACGTGAAGTCTTAACATTGACATGTTTCTTCTGTCTTTAAGGATGTGGATAATGGTAAGAGGATCACCACTGTGGGAGATAGATGATATTATGCTACTTGCTATTGCTCAGAACCTACTGTAACAATAATATAATATGTTGGGGGTCTGCAAGGTGCAGAGTGCCCTCATACTGTATTTTACATTTTTAACACAACTTCATGGAGTAGGTATTATCATCTCCGTCTTACAGGGTAGGAAATGGACGCTCTGTGAACTTAAGTAACTGGCCCAGAGCGACAAGGTGGCAAACTGACCTGTGTCTGGTGTCTAAGCCCAAGCACTCAACCATCATGTAGACTGACACTTTGATGTGGTACAGCAGTAAAGTTTAGTATTAGTGAGGAGAAGGTATCTGTTTTACTGTGGTTTATTATGAATATTCTTTTCTCTTAATATCAAAACTTCTGCAGGGTAATTTTAGCACCTACCTGGAATTCCATTGTCTGAAAGGACCCATTTCATTCAGTGGTCCCATTGAATGAAAGTTAAGAAGGCCTGCAATAAGATCTAAACTCTTAGGGGTTACCTTTATATTATCAAATAACCTTTATTGTTATTGGAAAATGTCAGCTTAATAGCATTAAAAGCAATTTTGAAAATAACGAATACCATATGATCCAGTAATTCCAGTCCTATGTATATCTCCAAAAGAATTCAAAGCAGCACCTTGAAGTTACTTGTACACCCGTGTTCATAGTGGTAGCACTGTTCACAGGAGCCCAAGGGTGGACCCAAGAGCCCATCAACAAATGAATGGATAGACAAAATGTGGAACATCCATGCAACAGAATATTATTCAGCCATAAAAAAGAAATTTTGATTTATGGTACAACATGGATGGATCTTGAGGACATTATACTAAGTGAAATAAGCCAGACACAGAAAGACAAATATTATATGATTGCCCTTATATAAGTATCTAGATTAGACAACTTCATATTCTACAGAAAGTAGAATAGAGGTTACCAGGGACTGTGCAGAGGAGGGAGTGGGCATTATGTTTAATGGCTACAGCTTATGCTGGGGATGATGACAGTGTTTTGGGTACAGGTAGTGGTGATGGTTACACAACACTGTAAATGTTGATACCACTGAATTGTACACTGACACATGGTTAAGATGATGAATATTATGGTATGTGTGTTTTACCGCAATAAAAAGGAAAAGAAAGAGTCTCTCCACTCTTCTAACCCAGTGAATGCCTTTTCTCTGTGTCCACAGTCATACATTTTGCTTGCATTATTGTAATTGTTACACAAATACTTTTATTTTGTATTTGAATCTTTTTTTACTCAGTCTATACCACAATTCCCCCCATAGTTAGTGTGGTCTTCATGTTTTTAGTGGCTGCAGACTGTTTCATGATGCAGCCAGATCACAATGCCCACAGCCCTCCCATGTTATTGACGATATAAGTTGTTTCTAGTCTTTTATTTTTATTTATTTATTTATTTATTTATTTGAGAAGGAGTCTTACTCTGTTGCCCAGGCTGGAGTGCAGTGGTGTCATCTCAGCTCACTGCAACCTCCAGCTCCCTGGTTCAAGTAATTCTCCTGCCTTAGCCTCCTGAACAGCTGGGATTACAGGTGTGTGCCACCACGCCTGGCTAATTTTTCTATTTTTAGTAGAGACGGGTCTCAAACTTTTGATCTCAAGTGATCCACCCACCTTGGCCTCTCAAAGTGTTGGAATCACAGGTGTGAGCCACTGCACCCGGCCTAATGGCTCATTTTTATGACAAAACCAAAAAACTGGAGAACTGGTAAGATGAACAGGCAAGTTCGTCTACATCGTAGAAGAGCTAAAATTCTTGAGAGCGCTGAGTGTGTGCATTTCTCAGCTAGATTTTGGAGTGTGCCTTTTGTGAACTCATTTTAAAGTCTGATGGCAAAAGAGCAGGTTCTCTTGCCAGCACTTGGAGAGGAAGCTAGGCGTCATGATCGTCAGTAACAGGTTTCCCTTCTTTCTTTCTTCTGAACAGCTCCCAGCGCAGTGTCTGACATCCGCGTGGTCGACGTCACCACCACGGAGATGGAGCTGGAGTGGCAGAACCCAGACAATGCTTCTGAGTATGTCTACCATTTAGTCATAGAGCCCCAGCATGGCTCTAACCCCACAAGCACGTCTGACAAAGCGGTCACTCTCCAGGGCCTGATCCCGGGCACCTTATATAACATCACCATCTCACCAGAAGTGGAGCACGTCCGGGGGCACTCCACCTCCATTGCACAGTACACACGTAAGTCTCTTAGGAACAGTAAGCCCTTTTAAGGAACAGCCTCTCTGACCATGTCTTGGAGGAAGCACTAGTTAAATGATGGCCAGTGTGCTTCTGGGATCCAGGTTGACCCTGGAACTGCTGAAGTTGAAAACACTGGTCTTAGCAATGGTTCTGCTGTCCCCATAGGGCACTGGTCTTCAAGCCATGTGAATTTAGAATTGTCATTAGAAGCAGGAAGTGATTCCTTAGGAATGTTCTTGTCATTCCTAGAGGATACAGAGTAAAGAAGGGTCACCTTGTCATGTTGGCATTGGCAGATACTGGCCAGATGAGGAGCTTTGCCTGCAACAATGAGGGAGGTGTTTTGCTAATATCTGAATTAAATACATGGTGAAGACGTTAGTCTGGAATATGCTTTTAGTATATTTTCTCTTTTATCTATTAGATTTATTTTTTATTTATTGATTTTTTTAGATGGAGCCTTGCTCTTGTTGCCCAGGCTGGAGTGTAATGGTGCAATCTTGGCTCACTGCAACACCACCTCTCAAGTAGCTGGGATTACAGGCATGCGCCACCATGCCTGGTTAATTTTTGTATTTTTTTTAGTAGAGACGGAGTTTCTCCATGTTGGTCAGGCTGGTCTTGAACTCTTGACCTCAGATGATCCGCCCACCTCAACCTCCCAAAGTGCTGGAATTATAGGTGTGAGTCACTGCGCCTGGCCTCATCTATTAGATTTAAAAAACAGATTAGAAATTATATCTTAAAAATATATTTGAAATAAATTTGAAGTATTAAAAGAAGTGTAAATTAGACTTTGTAGATTTAATCTGCATAATTATTTTCTTCATGTGTTTTTGGGAAGCTTTCAATGTTTTGAGCCAGCAAATACTAGCTTTATTCATTGTTTCTAAAACGAGCCAGTTTATTTTTGGGTGTAGTAAATAAAATAGTCCTGGAATTCTAGCTAATCTGTGCTTTTACATGAATTTCCTTTTTTTTTTTTTTTTTTTTTAAATCAAGGGCCCAGCAATGTGTCCAACATTGATGTAAGTACCAACACCACAGCAGCAACTTTAAGTTGGCAGAACTTTGATGACGCCTCTCCCACGTACTCCTACCGCCTTCTTATTGTGAAGCTTGGAGATGCCAGCAACGCAACACTAGTCACGGACGTTGGAATTACTGAAGCCACAGTCACTGAATTAATGCCTGGTTCATCATACACAGTGGAGATCTTTGCTCAAGTAGGGGGCGTGATGGAGTCCCTGGAACCTGGCAGGAAGTCATTCTGTACAGGTGAGTGTAGCCCTCTGCCTCTTGGACTCCTCCCTGAGTGGTGCTGACTTTGCTGGTCGGTCCTCCACAGTCTGTAGTTTGTCTGGTTTTTGTGATGTGCAGTGATGGACATTGAGCTTTCTGAGGCATTCCGTTAGCTTATTGGTGCTGTCTCGATGCCCTCAATAAATATTTATTTATTGCATTCAATAAATATTTATTGGGCATATACCACATGCCAGACAGTCAAGTCCTTGCCTTCTTGGAACTTTTATTTTGGAAGGAGGAAGTGGGATGTTTATTTAGGGTGCTCAGGAAAGGCCCCAATGATAGGGTGACTTTGGAGCAAAGATCTGAATGAAGGGAAGGAGCAGCCATGTGGATATCAGGGCATGAGAGCATTACAGGCAGGGGCCTGTGCAGCATCACCACCATGTCCTGGAGGCTGGAGGAAGAGCAGGAGGCAAGCGTGGGAGGAGTGGACCCATGGGAACAGGAGGGTGTAGGTGGGAGGCGGGGCCTGAGTGGGGCTGGGCCAGGACGTGGGTGATGCCTGGCTTTGTAGGTTTTGGTTTGTCTTTTGCACTGGAGAAGATGGAAACGTTGTTGAAATGATGCTCAGCCTTTGCATCCTTCTTGATCCTCACCTATCTCACAACTCCAAATGTGTGATAAAGAAAAGAGCCCTGTGTGTCATTGAGGATGCATTTGGGGCAGCCCAGGGAAGGCTTTGCAGACGGTGGTGGGCACTTCTGCTCCCAGTGCTGACTGTGGCACCTTTATCACTCAGCACCTGTGGGAACTCATTTTCTGCCCACCTCACTCCTATCTCTTCCTTTCTCAGCCCAGGCCATTCATGTATGTTCAGGCTGATTTGGAAGTGGTGGCTTCATGGGACGAGCCTCCTGGCAGTGTAGGAGCCCCGGCCTTGATGGCCTCTGGCCTGTCAACAGTCAGTGGGGCGGCCACAGAAATCCCTACCGCTTTGGGTCACCTCTGCTGCATCCCACCTGGTCCAGACACCCATCTTTGATATTTGGGTGGCTTCCATTGCTGATATTTATCTTAGATTTAGCTATTTGTAGCCTATAGCAAGAGAAAAACTGCATCCAAGCATTTATGACTGGGTGTGAGTGGAACAGGAGCTGTAAAAATAGGTGCAGGCTGGGTGCGGTGGCTCACACCTGTAATCCTAGCACTCTGGGAGGCCGAGGCGGATAGATCACGAGGTCAGGAGTTCAAGACCAGCCTGGCCAAGATGGTGAAACCCCGTCTCTACTGAAAATGCCAAAATTAGCCGGGCATGGTAGTGGGCACCTGTAATCCCAGCTACTCGGGAGGCTGAGGCAGAGAATTGCTTGAACCCGGGAAGTGGAGGTTGCAGTGAGCTGAGATCATGCCACTGCACTCCAGCCTGGGTGGCAGAGTGAGGCTCTATCTCAAAAAAAAGTAGGTGCAATGTTCAGGTTACCTTTCCAGGCCTTGGGTAGAGAATGTGGGAGTTGCGCTAGGTGCCTTGGTAGAGCTTCTCCTGCTCTAAAATTCTGTGACATTTAATTAATAATAATACTCTCCCCCAGTTTTAATATGGAATTTTCCATTTACATCAGTTTGATGTTAGTCCTCAATAAACATCTTTTGGCCTTCAGATAGATAGAGATAAATACTCCATTTTGAAGATGAAGAAACTGATACCATTTATCACTGATGTTGCAGTTATGTTATGTGAGTAGAGTGTCTTGAACTTGGACTTAGAAAACCTGGGGCCTAGTTTTGGCTTCACCACCTGCCACGTCATCAGCCAATTACTTAACCTCTCTGAGCCTCGGTGGATTTACCTGCAGAGGGGACAGTATGGGCCTCACCTGTCTCAGAAGGAGCATCAGGAGGGCCTCACGATGAGATGGTGCACATGAGGAGGTTGCTACCTCTCACAGGATGATGTGGTGCCTCTCATGCAGCCCTGGTCCCTTACTTGGCATTAGGTGTTAGGCATCTTGCTTGGGGCCTAACACCATTGTTCAGTTCAGTTCTCAAGAATCCTGCGGCTGAGACTCAGAGCACTTTGGTGACTGACTCATGGTCACACAGTTTGGTGTTGCCCATTTCAGGGTCAGCCCGGCGCCATATCACCCACCACCTCCTTATTGCCAGGATTCTGCTATTCCCTATTTCTGTGTTTGCAAAGGCAAAAGTCCTGGAATCTCATGCTGTCCTGTGCTTGCTTTGCAGATCCTGCATCTGTGGCCTCCTTTGACTGCGAAGTGGTCCCCAAAGAGCCAGCCCTGGTTCTCAGATGGACTTGCCCTCCTGGCGCCAATGCAGGCTTTGAGCTGGAGGTCAGCAGTGGAGCCTGGGACAATGCGACCCAGCTGGCGAGCTGCTCCTCTGAGAATGACACTGAGCACAGGACGGAAGTCATGTATTTGAATTTTTCTACCTCCTATAACATCAGCATCGCCACTCTGTCCTGTGGAAAGATGGCAGCCCCCACCCAGAACACCTGCACCACTGGCATCACAGGTGGGCTGCAAGGCAGGCACTGGTCAGATGGCACTGTGGTCACTCCTGGAGAGGCTGACCCAGTGGGTCTGCAAGTGTGGACTAGAAGTCTGTTTTTTTTAATTTTCCTTAAAATATTGGCTTTTACTAGCATAGACTGGTTTCTCATTGTATAGAAATCAATCTTAAAAGCAGAATAAGAGAGACTCATTCTTTATATTCTAAAAATTTCCTTTTCCTTACAGTGTAACTCATTGCCATATTTTCTTTCGTATTTTTTTTGAGATGGAGTCTTGCTCTTGTCGCCCAGGCTGGAGTGCAGTGGCGCGACCTCAGCTCACTGCAGCCGCTGCTTCCTGGGTTCAAGTGATTCTCGTGTCTCAGCCTCTTGAGTAGCAAGGACTATAGATACATGTCATCACGCCCGGCTAGTTTTTGTATTTTTAGTAGAGATGAGGTTTCACCATGTTGGCCAGGCTGGTCTGGAACTCTTGACCTCAAGTGATCCACCTGCCTTGGCCTCAAAGTGTTAGGATTACCCACATGGGCCACTGCGCCAGCCATCTTTTAGCCCACATCTGTTGGTGGCTTACTGTGGCTTACTGTGTGCTGTGGTAAGGGGCACTATGGTGAGTAGGGGTGACAGGGCCCCTGGAGCATATGACTGAGAAGAGCAGTGAGAGAAGAGGATTTCCAGGTCTGGTGTTGGGTGAGCTAGCATCGGCTGCCAGGTTTGGGGCAAAGACCTGGGGACGGACCCTGTGTGGCCAGCTATAGGGCATAGAGCTGATGGGAAATGCAGGAGCCTGTGCTGGCAGTTGACCATCAGACATGAGAATGGCACCTCCCAGTGGTCACTGCCATCAGGCACTTGTGAGGTTGTGAAGCTTGTAGTTTAGAGCAGGACCGGGCACTAGACGTGCAATGTGAGCCTCACGTAAAGCTTAAAGTTTTCTAGGAGCAACATTGAGCCTCACATATAATTTAAAGTTTTCTAGGAAAACTTAGGTAAAAAGGAATAGCTGAAATTAATAACATTTGATTTAACTCAGGATATTAAAAGTATTATTTCAACATGTAATTTCTATAAAGTATCAATGAGCAATTTTACATCTTCTTTTGTACTAAGTCTTTGATATCTGGTCTGTGTTATATGCCTGCAGTACATCTGAATGCAAACTGGTCGCATCGCAGGGGCTTGGCAGCCGGGTGTGGGTAGCGGCTGCTGTGTCGGCGCAGGTTTAGACAATTGAGTTGTGGTTGTTTTGGAGTCCAGATTTCTGTCTTCTTGAGTCTTGAATATATACATAATAACAAGAACAGCCTGGGTGTGGTGGCTCATGCCTGTAATCCCAGCACTTTGGGAGGCCCAGGTGGGAGGATTGCTTGAGTCCAGGAAACCAGCCTGGGCAACATAGCGAGATCCCATCTCATTTATTTTTTAAAAATGTGAAAAAATAATGAGAACAACCCAAACTGTATGTGCGAGATGAATTTAGGTAGATAGTCAGTGTGTAGAGTGGATCATTTTTAATTCAGTGTGTTCTTTCTTTCGTGTTAGTTCAGAGAGTGGCTCTGCACCCTGGCTTGGAAAGGGGGGCTGCAGAATCATGGAGGCCATCGTGGAGTGTCCTGTGGGGGCTTTTCTGGTTTCTGGGAAGAGGATCTGTTGGGTTTCTCTAGGTGATATTTTAGACCAACTCTGGGAAAAATGTGGGCACCGTTTATGAAGAACACTGAGCAGTGCTGTGGCCAGGTCTCAGTAAAAAGTGTGTTCTCTCCCACCTCATCTTTGATTCTTCTCCTTGGACACCTGCTCTGTCTTTGCTCTCAGCCAACCAGCTGATCCTGGGGCCAAGCGGTGTCAGCGTGCGGTGTCAGCATGCAGTCCCAAGGCCACACTTGGAGTTCCACTGCACAGTCTATTCCTCACTCTCCTCTTCCACCCCAGATCTCAGGATAACGAACCTGGCTCATCTTGAGTCAGAAGGGACTGGGGGAGAGGACGAGGGCAGGCTATCATCCCCATGCAAAGATACTGGCTTCTTACTCAAATGATGGTTTCTTTTACTGTGCGAAAACTTTTCAGTTTGATTTAATCCTGCTTGTCTATTTTTGCTTTTGTTGCTGTGCTTTTTTTGTGGTATCCAAGCAATCATTGTAAATACTATGTCAAGAAGCTCTTCCCCGATGTGGTGTTTTTTTTTTTTTTTTTTTTTTTTTTTTTTTTTTTTAAACAAATTTTACAATGTACAGCTTTAGGTCTAATATTTAAGTCTTAAACCTATTCAGAGTTTATTTTGTGTCTGGTGTAAGAGGGGGTCCAGTTGTATTATTTTGCTCATGGATGTCCAGTTTCCTAGCACCATTTGTGGAAGAGGCTATCTTTACCCCATTGTGTCTTCTTGACACCCTTGTTGAAGATAAGTTGACTGTGTATGTGAGAGTTTAATTCTGGGCTCAGTATTCTGTTTTATGGGTTGATGTCTGTCTTTATGCCTGTAACATACTGTTCTAATTACTGTAGCTTTGTAGTATATATGTCTTGAAATCAGGAAGTGTGAGTCCTCCAGCCTTATTCTTTTTCAAGACTCGTTTGGCTGTTTCTGGTCTTTCACTGTTTCATATGAACTTTAGGATTGTTTTTTATATTCTGTGAAAAATGCTATTGGGATTTTGATGGGGTAGCGTTGAATTTGTAGATGATTTCAGTAGTGTGAATTCTTCCAACAATATCAAGACTTCCAATCCATGAGCATGGGATGTCTTTGCAAGTATTTGTGTATTTTTGTCTTGAATTTATTTTATCAATGTTTTGTGGCTTTCACTGTACAAGTCTTTCATCTCTTTGGTTGTAGTCTAGTTATATTTCAATCAGTCTGTTAAAAGCATGCACTGTTCAAAACAACAATAGCAAAACCAAACAAGACTCCTGAGTGCCTGCCCTGAGAATGTGGCTGGATGCCCTGAAGAGGTCATTGTGAGCTGGGTGGGTTTCCCAGGGTCTCCCATCCCTGCGCCTCACCAGTTTCCTTCCCTGCCTTTTGCTTCTGGATTTGCTGCTTTCCATGAGCCCAGCATGTAGTTTCCAGAGTAAGAACTTGAGGAAGTTGCTGAAGCATGTTCTCTACCTAATAATGTACTGCTTTGGTTTTCAATGTTGGGTGATCATGTTTTGTTTTGTTTCAGATCCCCCTCCTCCAGATGAATCCCCTAATATTACATCTGTCAGTCACAATTCAGTAAAAGTCAAGTTTAGTGGGTTTGAAGCCAGCCACGGACCCATCAAAGCCTATGCTGTCATTCTTACCACCGGGGAAGGTAAGGAGGGGCCTTCATGGGTTAAACAGCTGGTGAGTGATGAAGTGACCAGAGCTTTCTCTGTGCCCACTGAGGGACATTAGTGATGCAGACACATGCCTGTCTTCTCACTGCCACCTATGCTATGTACTCAGACAGAAAAGGAGGGCGAGCTATTTGCCTGATGGTTGACAAACTTTCTGGAAAGGGCCAGACTGCAAATATTTTAAGCTTTGCAGGTGATATAGACTCTGTTGCAAGCAATCAACTCTGCCAATGTAGTGTGCAAGTAGTCACAGAAGACACATAAGGAATGAGTGGTGCCATTCCCACTAGATGTTATTTATCACGGCAGGTGGCTGGATTTGGCTTGTGGCCCATAACTAGCTGACCTGTGATCTAGGTTTTTCTTCTCTTTTACATCACACGGCTCTTTAGGTGGTAGAATATTAGTTTTAACCAACTCTATCTCTGTCTGTCTCTGTCTCCCTCACTCACACACACACATGTACACACATGCCATCCTCCAAGGATGATTTTCCTTTGAAAGAAAATAGAAAAGGATTTGCATTAGCTAGTGGGAATTTGTGGAGTATTTCCTTAGCTGAGAGAAGAGGTGGATTAAAGGCTGCTTTTCCTTAAAGGGCTCTGTTACATTCCTTTGCAGTAAGAAAGGAATAATTTGAGAGTCTCTTTGGTAGCTGCTTGTGAGTGCTTGCATACAGCCTAGATTTAAAAGTCCGAGTTTTGTTTTATTGTAGGCCCTCCCTCCCTCCCTTCCTCCCTCCCTCCCTCCGTCCCTCTTTCCCTCCTTCCCTCCTTCCCTCCTTCCCCCCTTCCCCCCTTCC
>NW_016107533.1:3056592-3095461 GCF_001604975.1 Cebus imitator
CTCCCTTCCTCCCTCCCTCCTTCCATTCTCCCCTCCCCTCCCCTTCTCTCACCTCCCCTCCTCTCCCCTCCTTTTGACAAAGCCTCACCATGTTGCCCAGGCTTGTCTTGAGCTCCTGGGCTCAAGTGATCCTCCCACCTTGGCCTCTCAAAGTGCTGGGACTAGACTGCAGGCGTGAGCCTCTGTGGCTGGTCTGGGGGATTCTTTATGCATGAATAATGCAGTGTTTTGTCTGCCCACTCTCTCCCCTGTGGTGCTGTCCTTATCTCTTCGAGGAGGGTAGAGACCAATCACACTGTCAGGGGCTTGGGGATCTGGGAGGATAGAAATTTGCTGGTGCCATAACCTATGGCAAATTTCAAAAAGTGAGGTTGAACTCTCTCTCTTTCTGTCTTTTAATTTTGGGTGTTTCCAGCTCTTAGTCATTTTGCTGTGATGCTTGTCAACAAATCCCATTGAGGAAGGTCATGTTGCCTGGTAGCCAGACTGACCAGTGCTGGCCTGTGATCAGATGAAACCTCAGGCTCTAAGTGTGACCCTCTGGGTTGGGAACCCAACTCCAGCTCATAGGCGGTGTGACCTTGGGCCCGGTCCTGTTAGCCTTTTGCACCTTCGTTTTCTTGTCCGTAAAGTGGAGACAATAATCTTCTGTGATGGGAATCATGGGGATGAAATGAATTACTGTAGGTGAAGCGCTTAGAATTCAATGTAAGTCAAACCTGGCACAGAGAGACACTTGAGAGATGGCTGCCGGCTTCACTATCACCCAGCATCACCACCACGTAGATATGCAGGGGACGAAATCTCTCTGCCATCACTTCCTTATGATTCTCCTTCTGTGTGCCTTTCTTAGCTGGTCACCCTTCTGCAGATGTCCTGAAATACACGTATGAGGATTTCAAAAAGGGAGCCTCTGATACTTACGTGACATACCTCATAACAACAGAAGAAAAGGGACGTTCCCAGAGCTTGTCTGAAGTTTTGAAATATGAAATCGATGTTGGGAATGAGTCAACCACACTTGGCTATTACAATGGGAAGCTGGAACCTCTGGGCTCCTACCGGTAACATCTTCTGATTCTTGCTCTTTGGGAGCTGAGCCTTGTGAGCCTAAAGCTCTGTGTGCCTGTGGTCAGACACGTCTCAGGGACCTGGTTTTGCTCTTTGTCATCCCACAGGGCTTGCGTGGCTGGCTTCACCAACATTACCTTTCACCCTCAAAACAACGGGCTCATCGACGGGCCCGAGAGCTATGTGTCCTTCAGTCGCTATTCAGAGGCCGTTTCCTTGCCCCAGGATCCAGGTAGGGCGAGGACAACAGTCCTGGCACTGGTTCTGTGGTGTTTTGCTCCAAGTGTCCACAGAAGGCCAGCTGCGTACATGCCTCCCTCAGACCTTCAGGAGGGTTGGTGTGCCCAGCTCTCCTCTCCCAGAAGTTGAGATGTCACTGGGTCACCACACTTAACTGGGCTTCCTCCTCCCAGGCCCCACATCCTGGACCCCACACTCTCTCTTCTCTAAATACCAGTTGCCCTTCCAGTCTGCAAAGGTTATTCAGTTCCCTTGTCTCCGTGTGGTCACTTGTGTGCCCATATGCCATGCACACAGCTTGACACAGTGCGTTGAATCCTTAAATGCTAGCATTGGAGGAAGCCACAGAAATTGTCTTGTTCAGTGCTGTTTATTTTACGGCATAATTTTAATTCTATTTATTGATTTATTTTATCTTTCTGAGATGGAGCCTCACTTTGTCACCCAGGCTGGGGTGTAGTGGCGCCATCTCAGCTCACTGCAGTCTTCACTTCCTGGGTTCAAGGGATCCTCCTGCCTCAGCCTCCCGAGGTGCTGGGATTACAGGCACCTGCCACCACACACTGGGCTAATTTTTGTATTTTTTTTTTTTTTTTTTTTGAGATGGAGTTTCACTCTGTCACCCAGGCTGGAGTGCAGTATCATGATCTTGGCTCACTGCAACGTCTCCTGAGTAGCTGGGATTACAGGCATGTGCCACCAACCACACCCGGCTATTTTTTTATTTTTAGTAGAGACGGGGTTTCACCATGTTGGCCAGGCTGGTCTCGAACTCCTGACCTCAGGTGATCCACCTGCTTTGGCCTCCCAAAGTGTTGGGATTATAGGCATGAGCCACCAGCCTATTTATTTTATTTTTGAGATGGAGTCTTGCTCTGCTGCCCAAGAGTACAGTGGCATGATCATAGCTCACTATAACCTTGAATTCCTGGGCTCAAGGGATCCTCCTGCCTCAGTCTCCCAGGTAGCTGGGACCACAGGTGTGTGCCACCATGCCTGGCTGATTTTTTGTAGAGATGGGGGTCTTGCTATGTTGCCCAGACTGGTCTTGACCTCCTGGCCTCAAGCCTCCTTCTGCCTTCTTCCAGAGCTCTGGGATTATAGGCGTGAGCCACTGTGCTCTGCCCCCTTTTTGGAAGTAAGACTGTTAGGGCCCAGAGAGGGGAATTAACTTGCCCAGGGTTACACTGTGGCTTTAGAGGCAGGCCTGAAATTCTGGTCTTGGACCCTTGTCAAGTGCTTCTACCCTTTATCACATAAACCTAAGTGATACAGGAGCTTCAGGGATCCAAGAGGGGTGCGTCCGCTACCTTCAAGCCAGAGGCGAATGGACTGGCTTGTTAGTTTGTCTGGTTTTTCTCCTAGTTGGTGGTTGTTGGATGCAAGAAAGCATCCCTGCCCCAGAAGCAAAATTTAGGGAGTAGTCCCCACATTCTTCCCCGCTAAAAAATGGGTTTCCTGTCGCCTGAGCATGGATGCTGCTGTAGGTACTTCTGCTCGTATGTGGGTGCTAGTCTGAAAAAGTCAGTGGTGGCAGGAAAAAATCCCTGAAAACCCAGCCCAGTTCCCTAAATTTGCAGTTGAGAAGACAGACCTGGAGAGGAACAGTAGCTTTCTCAGAACCATCCAGGTAGTAATGAGTTGGGAACAGGATGCAGGGATTAGTGTTAGGTCCAAAGCTATTTAACTTGTGTGTGTGTGTGTGTACGCGTGCGTGCGCGCACGCACGTGCACATGCGTGTGTATGCCACATACACACCTGAGCCCTCTGATGTTAGGGTCCCGGGCTGGTTGTTAGCACATCGTGTGGTCTGCAGGAATGCCTCTTCAAGTGTCTCCCGTTTGGACTTTTCTCAGGTGTCATCTGTGGAGCGGTTTTTGGCTGTATCTTTGGTGCCCTGGTTATTGTGACTGTGGGAGGCTTCATCTTCTGGAGAAAGAAGAGGTGATGCTGCTTATGCTGATAATAATGCTCTGGTATTTAAGGAAGCTTTCTATTAAGGAACATTTCAAACATTGACAGAATTGGAAGGAATGATATGATGAACGCCATGTTCCCTTCACCCACGGCATTCTGCGTTTGGCCAATCCTGTTTCCTCCTTGCCCCCAGCTGGGTGATGTGAATGTGCTCCCACCTGTCGCATCTGGCCATTGATAGATGCCACAGTGTGGGGTGCTACTGTCAAACGATGTGTTCTTGTTTATGAGTCAGTTTCATAGTACTAGGATGTTGAGAGATTTCATTTTAGAGGTAGCTCGGTTTTAACACCAGCTCTGTCTTCGACCAGCTGTTTAGGAAGCTGGTCAAAGCTTCCTTAATGTCCTCGTCTATGATAGGAGGATAATCATTGTGGCTAACTTGTGAAGCTGAGGAGGATTGAATAAATAAGGCACTTCTCAGTGTCTTGTACCTTTTATCCTATTATTCTTTTATCTGTACAACTGCCCTGTGAGGTCATTAAATGGTAAAAGTAGCAGCCCTTTTGTGAGTGCTCACCGTGTGCCCGCATCTGTACTTTCCATGAATTATCTCATGGATGAGGATCTGTGAAGCAAGTTCAGTAAGTCCCTTCCAAGGATGCAGAAGCTGAGTCAGGAAGTGTGGAAACGGAACTGAAACCTGGTCTTTGCAGTTCATGGCATGCCCTCTTCTCTGACTGTGTCACGTGTGAGGCCTGTGTGTGTTAGTTGGGATTTCTTTGCTATCAGGTGCTGTCAACCAGGGAATCTCCATTCTGCCCAGGAGTCCTCATGTGGCCCAGGCCAGTTCATTGTGCTGCCACCCTGCCCTGTTGAGGTGACAGGCAGTGCTTATGCTCCAGCTTTTAGATTAGGTTCTGATTTTTTTTTTTTTTCTTTTGAGACGGAGTCTGGCTCTGTCCCCCAGGCTGGAGTGCAGTGGGGCGATCTCGGCTCACTGCCACCTCTGCTTCTTGGGTTCAAGCGATTCTCCTGCCTTAACTTCTTGAGTAGCTGGGATTACAGGCATCACCACCACACCCAGCTAATTTTTATATTGTTAGTAGAGACAAGATTTCACCATGTTGGCCAAGCTGGTCTCAAACTCCTGACCTCGAGTGATCTGTCTGCCTCAGCCTCCCGAAGTGATGGGATTACAGGCATGAGCCACTGTGCCTGGCCAGATTAGGTTTTGATTTTAGGGGGGAAATGGATGGGTCAGTGGCTGATTAAAACAGCTTTATTGTTTCTTGTTAAAAATAAGAGTAATATAGAGAGAAGCAAGGCTAATAGATGAAGGGGGATTCTGAGCCAAAAAAAACCCAAAAAAACAAAAAAAAGAAAAGAGTAATAGATGCTTATGGTGAAAAATACAGAAAAGAAGAGCAAAAATAAATAGGAAATCTGCAATCAATGAACACAAAACTACTCTTGACATTTTGATGTGACCAAACTCACAAGTGCGTGCACACACATGGAATCATGTTACACATGTTAGTATCTAGCCTGCTTCATTCAGTTCAGACATTGGTGGCAGCTTCATTTCATCACCAATTTTTTTTCTTTTTTTGAGACAGAGTATCGTTCTTGTTACCCAGGCTGCAGTGTAATGGTGTAGTCTCCACTCACTGCAACCTCCACCTCCTGGGTTTGAGCGATTCTCCTGCCTCAGCCTCCCAAGTAGCTGGGATTACAGGTGCCCACCACCAAGCCTGGCTGATTTTTTTGTAATTTTAATAGAGACGGGGTTTCACCTTGTTGGCCAGGCTGGTCTCAAACTTCTGACCTCAGGTGATCTGCCTGCCTTGGCCTACCAAAGTGCTGGGATTACAGGCGTGAGCCACCATGCCCAGCCCATTTCATCATCATTTTAAGTGGCTACAGAGTATTCAACTCTATGGAAGTACCATGATCTATTTAATCAATTTCCTAGATGTTTTTATTTTTTTTCCCCTTGGCCACAGTTACTTATCCTTGTGCCTAAATCTTTGGACACATTCACGATTATTTCCTTAGGCTAAATTCCAAGCTGGGCAAGTGCTGTGTCAGTGGGTATGCATGCTTTTGGTTTTGATACATACTGCCAAATGACCTTCCAGAAAGTTTTTCGTAAACACTAATGCAGAGTTCAGTCAACAGTGCAAGAGTGTGCAGTTGCTTCGCCAGCTTGCCAGTTCCGGATCTGATATGGTTTTTCGTTTATTGCATTCACTTATAGAAAAGCTTTCTCAAAAATAAAGTATGAAATAATGACTCTTTCTTTACAATAAGGTAATGTCACTGCCATATATTTGCAGGGAAATTCTTAAAAGTGACTTGGATGTGATTTTTTTCCTTCTTTTAGATAGTGCAAAAGAAAATAACTTCACAGATTTGTAATTGGCATTTGCAGCTTGTGTCATTAAGTTTAGTATTAGGGGGCAGGATTTGGTGTCATCTATGAACTGATGCCTGAGCAAAAGGTGTAACACCTTTAGTTCATAGATGTCATCGACTCCAGTTACGCAAGGGAAAAGCACAGCAAGGAATCTTTTTCGTCTAATGGGTCCCTTTTTCTCTTAAAACAGGAAAGATGCAAAGAATAATGAAGTGTCCTTTTCTCAAATTAAGTAAGTCTCTCAAACTATGAGCTTTATTTTAGATCCTCCCTTCTGTTCAGTGACTATCTGTAAAGAGCTTTTGATGGAACTTGCTGTCATTTTTCCCGATTGGCACATTTCGACCATGATCATCAGGAAGTTTTTGCTAGCTCTATTTTCTGCAAGGAATCTATGTTTTATTAGTCTCCTGAAGCCAGCTTTCTTGTCATGTTCTACTCTTCTACCAATAAATACATACGTTTTGATTAAAAATGTCAAATAGGTTATCAAGATCTAGGGGAGAGAAGAACTTACTTAAAGTCACAAAACCAATTAGTTACACAGTAGGGTCTAGAAATCAGATTTCCTGATTCATATTTTAGTGTTTTGTGAATAATGGAACTCTGACATTTCTCTTGCCAAATTATACCCTGGGTTTTGTTGTTTTGGGAAGATGTTTATTGTCATCTCTAGAGTATGAATGAATGAGTCTTTCTAATTGCTTATTTTTTTCTTTTCCTTTCTATCATGAAGACCTAAAAAGTGAGTAATCTCTTTATTTTTTTTAATAACTAGTACTTTTCTATTTGAATATGGATTTCATTGAATGTAAAAAATCCTGATAAGTTTTGTTTTCTTAGATCTAAGTTAATCAGAGTGGAGAATTTTGAGGCCTACTTCAAGAAGCAGCAAGCCGACTCCAACTGTGGGTTTGCAGAAGAATATGAAGTATGTGGCTATAAATACTGTGTTTTTAATTGTGTCAGGTTCCAACCCAAGCTGGGGTCCGAGGAGAGTTCATAGATGGCAGGTAGCTGAAAGGACACTCAAGGGACCATAGGCAGTTGGTACTTGGCTTTATTCTCTCTCCTACAGAGTTAGCAGTGCAGTTATATTACTCACAGACAATAGTGGCTCAAAGTTAGGTATGAGCTCACATGAACAGGTTACATTAAATGGCTACATAATACATGGGGTTGTGCGCCTGCACTCCAAACCTGCTGTGTCTTACTGTCCTGGATGTCTGCCTCGGCCTACTCCTGACAAGCACAGCCACTTTCCTTACAAACTGGCGTATGTTTTTCCTGAAAGCTAGAAAACTGTTACAGAAACTAGGAATTCAAGTCAGGGAACTATTAGCTAGGATACTTAGGAAACTATATGAGCTAGAAAGAAACCAAATGGCCATGTAGAAGTCTGGGACTTGATGATGGTGTGGCCCAACGTGGCTCGTGAGGCTCACATGAAGGCCTACAGAAGGACTTTCTTGGCCAGTGCCTGCCTTTCAGTGTCCCATGCTCTGCTCCAACCAGCCCAGGAACTAGCCCTGCTCAGAGTGTCCATGTATGCTTGTCCTCCTGTGCCACCCTGTCCAGCATCTCTGCCTTTATTGTCCTGAAATCCTGCCCAGCACTCAGCACAGTGCACATGCTGCCTCCTCCATGGGCTTTCTGGGATCCCGTTAGGAGGACCTGAATTCTGTGTGCTCAGGCTTCCTTGTTTCCTCTATAACATGTTGCTTGTTACCAATATTCAGCATTTCTTTAATTCTGCCTTGTTGTAATATTAGCTTTTTCTGTGTATACTTCTCCTCCAGGTTGCAGCTGCTTGAAGGCAAGGGTTGTCCTTTTTCCTATATTCCGACCTCCGTATTAGTTTCCTAGGCTGCCATAAAAAAGCACCACAAACTGCGAGGCTAGAACCACAAATCCCAAATTAAGGTGTGAGCAGGGCCACACTCCCTCCTAAGCCTCTGGCAGCATCCTTTCTTGCCTCAGCATCTTCTGGGAGCCCAAGACATCCCTTGGTTTTGTGGCAGTGACACTCTCATGTCTCCCTCTGTGTCCACATGGCTGTCTCCCCTCATGTGTCTATGTCTCTTTTTCTCTTTTCATCCTGTAAGGACACCAGTCATATAGAATTCAGGGCCCACTCTGTTCTAATATGACCTTATTTTAATTTGTTTACATCTGCAAAGAGTGTATTTCTAAATAAGATCCCACTCATAGGTACTTATTTAGAAATAAGTTACTAGGGGTGAAAAATCCAACTTATCTTTTTGGGGCACAATTTAACTCATATCACCTCTACATTTTCAGTTTGTTGTGTTGTTCCCAGAACACCACGGGTTTGGTCTAGGTCCTGCTCCTTGCCTTATAGAAAGCCAATCACTGAGGCAACAAGTATTGCCAGGGAAGAAAGCTTTAATTGGGTGCTGCAGCCAACGAGATGGGAGCTCAATCTCAAATCCATCTCCCTGACTGACTAAAACTAGGGGTTTATATAGCAGGAAAGAAATGTAACAATGTGTAAGAAAACAGGAACTAAGGAGGGACAAGGAGGCATTGAATGCAGTGATCTGATGAGTTTCACTTCTTTGATACTTCCTGAAGATCCTTTCCTGAGAAAGGAACTCAGATAAAACAAATACAAGTTTCAGGCTTCAATAGCAGAAGGGTAAATTTCTATGTTTATCCAAAAGCAACTTGGCTATGGGACTGTTGGGCTGGTTTCACTGTCATATCCTATGCTAAGTATGAATAATATTTGAAGACTAAATAAATGAACACCTCATTTATTTTGTTTTCAGGATCTGAAGCTTGTTGGAATTAGTCAACCTAAATATGCAGCGGAACTGGCTGAGAATAGAGGAAAGAATCGCTATAATAATGTTCTGCCCTGTAAGTTGTTTCATCTGCAGCATCTTCTCTTTTTTCATCAGTGGCCATCAGATCTCTAACTGGAGAGGGGAAGGAATCAGTGATCTAAGTAACCACTTCCATAACCATTCATTAATCACTTACTTCCACAATCACCCATTAGTCACCTACTATGTGCTAAGCACTATATTTAGGTACATTTTATTTAATTTAATCCTCACAACAGCCTTACGAAGTAGGTAGTAGAATATTCATTTTACAGATGAGGAAAATGGGGCACAGAGTGGTTAGGTGATTTTTCCAAGGTCACATAGATAGTGACAGGAAAACTAAACTTTGGACTAGGTCTGTCTGTCTCATTGAGGGAAAAGGCCAGAGTCTGTGTTCTTCACCCTTCTGTCTCACAGCTATTTATTTCAATTCTATAATTCTGGAATGAAAGCAAGCAGAGGGAGACAGACCGGGAGTCACACTTTCTGTGTCTAGACACATGGGCTGAGTGAATTCCACAGCTAAGTATGAGTTATATTTAGCTTGTTTCCTGTTTTTGAGAATTGACAGCATCTGCATCATAGTCAACAGGGATAATAGTAAATTGAGTTTGAAATGAGAATTATTTATTACATCAAAGCATTAGATGAAATGTAAATACTTCTCTATGGAAAGTTGATCGTGATCTCTCTTTTGGGTGCGGATTAGAGCACAAAGAGGAGTATAAGTAGATTGTAGCCGTGTGTGATGTAGCTCAAATTGATAGACTTTGCAGATAATTTTCACATCAGGACATCGTTGTCTTTATTTGAAGCTGTGTTTTTCATTCCTGGACTAAAACATTAAGTTCTTTTTAAATTCAGCATTTTCTAGTTCCTGGGTTCTTTCTCTCCATTTATCCCTCTGTACTTGACAAGGAATATTGGCCCCTGTTCTGAGGGAAACACTTTTAAAACTAGGCTGGGGGTACTGCCCTTTTAAGAGTAACTCGGGATTATCGGCCTCTTCTTGTGAATGTCTGTGGAGATTCTCAGATCTGGAGTGGGAGCTTGGAAGTGGTTGTTTGAGTATTGTTTTTATTGGGAAGCCTTTAGGCTGAGACTCAAGTTAGTACTGGACTTACTTGATGTTAAGTTAAGTTAAGCACTGTGATGTTATTTTGTCCAGAGGAGGGTGAGGTAGTACAATCAGAGACAGGGAAACTGAGGCGCTGCTGCTTCTGGCTCAGCCTGACACTTGCACTTCTAAGGTTATGATTTCATCTCTTGAGTTGGGCAAGTTTGTGTGTATGCTTTTGAGATGATAATAATATTTCTGAAACATGTAATTCTGTGTTATAGATCCACTCATAGCGGTCTCATACATTCAATTTTTTCTTGAACTTGGCACTCTCTTTTTCTATCGACTTGTTTATATGAGAATAGAGGCAGAGTAGATAGGTTAGCCTAGGGACCTACCGTGTCCTAGTGGAAGGGGCACTAGATTTGAATTTTGACTGCCCCTTACCAGTTATGTGGATTTGGAGACGTCACTTTATAGCCCCCAGTTTCCTTATCTGTGAAACAGGGCAGAGGCTTGTAGAGTGGTTTTGAGGAGTAAATAAAATTGTTTAGCATATTCCCTCATGTTAGCTCATGGTAGTTACCTGAGGATGCTAATAGTTAACAGGTTCATTTTATGTGAGAAGGCGTCTGGTGTGGTTAAGCTCTTGGGCCCTGGTGTCAGGCTACAGGTGTCCTGGCCCTGCCACTCATTAGCTCTGCTGTGGCGATCATGTGACTTCTCTGTGCCACGTTACATAGAGTGATCACGAGGATTAAACGAGATGCCACACTGCATCTTCAAAGACAAATCCCAGTGTTGCCATTTTGAATTTCTTTTTGTTCTGTTTTGTGTCCAAATTTACTAAAACATTTGCTTATAATGAAGACTCTTTTCTTTTCATGTCACAGATGATATTTCCCGTGTTAAACTTTCGGTCCAGACCCATTCAACGGATGACTACATCAATGCCAACTACATGCCTGTAAGTGGGAGGATGGTCTCACAGCACTGGCCTGTTTTAATGAAATCTTCAGAGCACTTCACTTTTCTTTCTGTTTCTTTGAGGTTGACTATGTTCTTTCCCATTTTTAGGGTTACCACTCCAAGAAAGATTTTATTGCCACACAAGGACCTTTACCAAACACTTTGAAAGATTTTTGGCGTATGGTTTGGGAGAAAAATGTATATGCCATTATTATGCTGACCAAATGTGTTGAACAGGGAAGAGTAAGTATTTTTTTAGTTTTTAAAATTTAAAATTACATTAAATTGATTACTTTTTATTGTGGTGGAAGGGTATCTTAAAAACCACTTGTTTCTTTAAAGGAAAAAAAACCCTCAAACATTAGCACTTTATTCTTAGAAATTTGTTTTCTGTCTTTTTTTCCCTTAAGAGAAACATTTAAAAACATTTTTAAGCAAATTCTATTTTGTTATTATCTTTTTTTCTTTTTTTTCTGAGCTGGAGTCTTGCTCTGTCACCCAGGCTAGAGCGCAGAGGTGTGATCTCGGCTCACTGCAACCTCTGCTTCCCAGGGTCAAGTGGTTCTCCTGCCTCAGCCTCCTGAGTAGCTGGGATTACAGGCGTGCGCCACCACGCCTGGCTAATTTTTTTGTATTTTTAGTAGAGACGGGCTTCCACCACGTTGGCCAGGCTGGTCTCAAACTCCTGACCTCATGGTCTGCCTCCCTTGGCCTCCCAAAGTGCTGGGATTATAGGTGTGAGCCACCGTGCCCGGCCGTCATTATCCTTTTTTGTGGACAAATATCTTTGTCTTCTATTTGTTACGTCGCTGCTGGAGTTAATACATGGCAGGAGTGGGTTAGTGCTGGGGAAAAATCTCCCAGGCCTAGTGCAAAATGCTTGTTCACGGTGTGGCTCTGTCCTTCATCACCCCGTGAACATGGGAAAGCTCATCATGTCTCTAAGCAGCCAGCTTCTTCATTTGTGAGATGAGGGTTTTCATCAACTCGGTGATTTTCAAACTTAGGTTGAACACTGAACCTCCCTGCCTCCACCCTAGCTTTTTTTTTCATTATTTTTTTTTGAGACAGGGTCTCCTCTGTCAGCCAGGCTGGAGTGCAGTGGTGCGATCATGCCTCACTACAGCTTTGAATTCCTAGGCTCCCTCCCACTTCAGCCTCCTAGTAGCTAGGACTACAGGTGTGCCCTAGACACCTGGCTAATTTTTTTTTTTTTTTTTTTTTTTTTAATTTTTAGTGGAGGCAAGGTCTCGCTGTGTTGCCCAGGCTGGTCTCAAACTCCAGACCTCAAGCGATCCTCCTTCCTTGGCCTCCCAAAGTGTTGGGATTGTAGGTGTGAGCCATCGCACCTGGCCTGGAACTCTTTCTTTAAGCAAAATCTCAGACTTATCCCTGGATAAGCCTCAGCAGCTCCTTCTCTCCTATGAGGTCCTGAAATCCCTTTGCTGCTTCCATCAAAGAGAAGATTTTTTATAGTAATAAAATTCTGTATTTCCACAAATTGATGTGAAGAGAACTGAAAAACACATGCTAAGCTCAAAAACACTGTGCCTTAGGAATGGGACTTAATGTTGCCACATGAGTTGCTTTTAAGTGTAGGTGCATTGCTTGAGGAATAGGAGTTGACTCCTTAAGCCAGTGGATCGCAAACTTTAACTTCCATCAGAATCACCAGGAGGGGGTTCTACCCTCAGAGTTTCTAATTCAGAATTGCATTTCTGCCAGTTTCTGGGTGATCCTGCTGCTGCAGCTCTGGGGTGCACACTTTGAGTGGTCCCTGGTGATAGTGGGAGCCCATTAGGCATCATTTCTTTTCTTTTCTTGAGATGGAGTCTCATTCTGTCACCCAGGCTGGAATGCAGTGTCATGATCTCAGCTCACTACAACGCTTCCCGAGTAGCTGGGATTACAGGCATGCGCCACCAATCACACCTGGCTATTTTTTATTTTGAGTAGAGATGGGGTTTCACCATGTTGGCCAGGCTGGTCTCAAACTCCTGACCTCAGGTGATCCACCCGCCTCGACCTCCCAAAGTGCTGGGATTACAGGGGTGAGCCACCATGCCCAGCCCAGGCATCATTTCTTTTAATGTTCTTTATTTCACTGTAAGCTAGCAGATGTTTATCCAGCCCCTGGTATGTGTCAGGTCCTGTGCTAGAGGCTGGGGATACGGAGGAGGGAAAGATAACAGAACAGTGAGAGATAACAGAGCAATAAGAGATGACGCCCATCTTCATGTTGCTTGTGATAGAGGGTGGGCCCCTTACCCTCTTCTTGAATCAGGAGAATAGGCTGTAGGAGAAATAAAAGCATTTTTTAAAATGAATGCAAATAGGCTGGGTGCGGTGACTCACTTCTGTAATCCCAGCATTTTGGGAAGCCATGGCGGGCAGATCACCTGAGGTCGGGAGTTTGAGACTAGCCTGGCCAACATGGCGAAACCCCATCTCTACTAAAAATACAAAACCTATCCGGGTATGGTGGCACACACCTGTGATTCCGGCTACTAGGGAGGCTAAGGCAGGAGAATTGCTTCAACCTGGGAGGCGGAGGTTGCAGGGAGCCGAGATCATGCCATTGAAAAAAAGCCTGGGCAACAAGAGCAAAATTCCGTCTCAAAAAAAAAAGAATGCAAATAAACTTTATAATACTGTTGAGCCCAGGGCCTTATACGTGAAACATTCTTATAAACCTATCTAATAGATAAACAAAAATGACATAATTACATAATGGAGAACATGAAGATGAATTTAAATGGTCCCTTGTTCATCTTAAATCAAGACTGAAGTGGGTATTATTGACCCTTGGTGAATGGGGAAGGGAGTTAGTGTATTTTCTGCGTTAGATACTCCATATGTGTTCTTTCTTTCCTGTAACAGCCGTATGAGGCATTATGATTTATAGATGGGGAAACTGAGGCTTGGAGAGTTTAAGAACTTGCCTACAAGGTAGCAACAAAAATACACCTGGTAAGAGGCTGACCTGGGAATCAACTCCATGCCAGTGTGTATCCAGATCCTGGGTTCTTTCTTAGGAAAATGCAGATCCCATAGCCAGAGTCAGAATCCCTGGAGAGAACCCAGGAATCCCTTTTTAAACAAAACAAAGCCAGGCACAGTGGCTCAGGCCTGTAATCTCAGCACTCTGGGAGGCCAAGGTGGGAGGATCAGTTTAGGCCCGGAGTGCAAGAGCAGCCTGGGCAACATAGAGAGACCCTATCTCTACAAAAATACCAATGGCACATCCCTGAAGTCCCAGCTACTCAGGAAGCTGAAGTGGGAGGATCACTTGAGCCTGAGAGGTTGAGGCTGCAGTGAGCCATGATCATGCCACTGTATCCCAGCCTGTATGACAGAGTGAGACGGTCTCAAAGCAAACAAACAAACAAACACAACTCACAAAACAACTCAAACTTCTCAGGTGAGTCAGATAATCAGTTAGCTTTGAAAACTACCAACAGTAGAGCACACCTTGGAATATTGAGTATGTGTGTGTGTTTGTGTATGTGTATGTATGTGAGTATGTGTGTGTATGTGTGAGTGTATGCGTGTGAGTGTGTGTGTGTGTGTGTGTGTGTGTGTGGTCATTTGCCAAATGGGGATTCACATATTCTTGGAGAGCAGGCGTTTCCTGGTTTTTATTTCTGTTCACATCTGCCCACCAACTTTACAGAAATCAAAGACCCCAGAATGATTTAATTTGATTCTCTTTATTGGTCTGTGTATTTGTGTTACAGCCAATGTATATCTGAAAGCCTTGGGAAAAAGTCCTCATTTCTTCCAGCTGCCTGGGGTTATGGGAGAAGATGAGGTCAGTGAACAGTTGTGGAGTGGCTGCTCTGCGGCCAAAGGGAGCTGGATGGGGACTGTGTCCCAGGTCAAGGGACAGCTGCTGCTCTGCTCTAAATCAATTCTCATGCAGAAACCCGGGCCTAGTGTCGGCAGATCTGATTTTTTTTTTTTTTTTTTTTTTTTGTTTTTTTTTTTTTTTTTTTTTTTTTGAGACGGAGTTTCGCTCTTGTTACCCAGGCTGGAGTGCAATGGCACGATCTCGGCTCACCGCAACCTACGTCTCCTGGGTTCAGGCAATTCTCCTGCCTCAGCCTCCTGAGTAGCTGGGATTGCAGGCACGCACCACCAGGCCCAGCTGATTTTTTGTATTTTTAGTAGAGACGGGGTTTCACCAAGTTGACCAGGATGGTCTCGATCTCCTGACCTTGTGATCCACCCGCCTCGGCCTCCCAAAGTGCTGGGATTACAGGCGTGAGCCACTGCGCCCAGCTAGATCTGATTTTTAAAGAGAAAATAGGTCTAGATTTGTATGAGGAATTTTTAAAGAATTGATAAGAATTATAAATTAAAAAAAGAAAAAAACAAACCATTCTGTTAGGCGCTATGGTGTGTCCTTAGACCCAGCTACTTGGGAGGCTGAGGCATGAGGATTGCTTGAGTGCAGGAATTGGAGGTGGTAGTGTGCTATAATCACATCTGCGAATAGCCACTGCACTCCAGCCTGGGCAGCGTAGTGAGACCCTGTCTCTAAAAAATAAAACAAATCAATTCTATGGGTCAAACAAAACCCGACTAGAAGGGTCTGATCCCATCTCCGATGCCAGTTTTCAATAGCTAGTCTCCCTTATGAGGTTTTAGTGATGGGAGATGGCATGATCTGAGTATTTTTATAAAAATGCAATTTTGTTGCAGACCAAATGCGAGGAGTATTGGCCCTCCAAGCAGGCTCACGACTATGGGGACATAACTGTGGTGATGACATCAGAAATTGTTCTTCCAGAATGGACCATCAGAGATTTCACAGTGAAAAATGTAAGTAAGAAGTCGGGATCAATGGATCTCATGTAATTACCGTATGTTAATTTGCGGGTGATATGTTTTACATTGATATTAGCTAGTGTGTTTTCCTATGCATTGAGAAATGTTTTGCTCCCTTCTTTACAGAACAGAGCAATCCATATGCATGTATATTCCAAGGTAACCCCTTAGCTTGACTTTCCTGGGAAATTTACTTTTTTGGGAATTTCCTAAGTCATTCCTAAATAAAATGAATCATAAGCAGGTGGCCCTGCATCAGAAACTCTTTCCTTTCTTTCCACTTCCAGCAGACTTGCTCATAGATTTTACAGAACAAACCGTAGCCTTTTGGATTATTTGGTTAGAAATATGGCATCAGGAGCGGCCACATGCTGTTAGGAGTCGTTGATAACAGTTACATTAATAGGATTCCAGGGCATATGCACATGGCCTCCCTTCCCCTCAAGATTTACAAAAGCAAATCCAATTAAATTGTGCAGGCATTCTAGGAAGTCAACTTTATGTGCCTTTTTTTCTTTTTTCAAGGATGCTTTGAAAATAGAGGCAGTGCCATGAAACAGCATTGGTATCTGTTGATGGGTGTGTACGTTGGTATAACTCTTTGCTGTTTATATCAGAGGCCTAAAAATGTCTGTTCTCTCTCTCTCTCTCTTTTTTTGATTTTTTTTTTTGTTTTTTTAATTATACTTTAAGTTCTGGGGTACATGTGCAGCTCATGCAGGATTGTTACATAGGTATACACATGCCATGGTGGTTTGCTGCATCCATCCCCCCATCATCTACATTAGGTATTTCTCCTAATGTTATCCCTCCCTAATCCCCTTAGCCCCTGCTACCCCTCCCCTAGCTCCCCCAGCCCCCAACAGGCCCGGTGTGTGATGTTCTCCTCCCTGTGTCCATGTGTTCTCATTGTTCAACATCCACCTATGAGTGAGAACATGTGGTGTTTGGTTTTTTGTTCTTGTGTCAGTTTGCTTCCAGCTTCATCCGTGTCCCTGCAAAGGACATGAACTCATCCTTTTTTATGGCTGCATAGTATTCCATAGTGTATATGTGCAGCACATTTTCTTTATCCAGTGTATCATTGATGGACGTTTGGGTTGGTTCCAAGTCTTTGCTATTGTAAACAGTGCCGCAATGAACATATGTGTGCGTGTGTCTTTATAATAGGATGATTTATAATCCTTTGGGTATATACCCAGTAATGGGATTGCTGGGTCAAATGGTATTTCTATTTCCAGATCCTTGAGGAATCACCACACTGTCTTCCATAATGGTTGAATTAATTTACACTCCCACCAACAGTGTAGAAGCATTCGTATTTCTCCACATCCTCTCCAGCATCTGTTGTCTCCAGATTTTTTAATGATTGCCATTCTAACTGGCATGAGATGGTATCTCACTGTGGTTTTGATTTGCATTTCTCTAATGAAACATCGATTCTCTTTGATTTGCTGGTTTGAAGTCTGAGACTATCAAAAAGGCTTATTCAGAAAGATGAGTCTCAGCATTATTTGTAATAGAGGAAAACTTTGGAAACCGTGCAGACATCTAGCTTTTGTAGAAAGGATAACTCAGCTATGACTTGTCTGCTTATAATATCATTATTCAGCTATCAGAAATAATGGGCCAGGCACGGTGGCTCATGCCTGTGAGGCTGAGGTGGGCGGACTGCTTGAGCTCAGGTTTGAGACCAGCTTGGGCAACATGGTGAAACCCTGTCTGTACAAAAACAAAACAAAACCCCAAATTAGCCAGACATGCTGGCGTACACCTGTTGTCCCAGCTACTCGGAAGCCTGAGGTAGTCGGATGGCTTGAGCCCAGGAGGTCAAGGCTGCAGTGAGCCAAGATTGTGCTGCTATGCTCCAGCCTAGGTGACAAAGCAAGACCCTGCCCCCTCCCCTCAAAAAAAGAAATAATGGATGGGTAGACTATATGATTACCATGGGGACATGGCAGGATGTAATGTAAGAGAAGCATTTTAGGAGATGAAAATTTATGCATGTTATGAATTGTGCATAAAAGGAAAGCCAGGAAGTAGATTCCAAGGAGTTGAATCTTGAATCTTTTGGGTGGGTAGGGGCCTTCGTGGGTTAGGGTCTAGTTTATGAGATTATCCTTGAAGATTCTGTAAGTCACGGATAAAAGTATAGTATATTAAGTTCTAATTCTTTGCTAATTGCTGTGTCTCAAAGGGTCTGGCCTCAGTATTTCAGCTCCTCCTCTGGAGATGCCATCAAAGCTGTTACCATGCGCTGATCTGGCCACCTAAATAATGCAGCTCACAGTAGTAGAAAAATGTCATGCTTATTTCTGTAGATGCTGCTCATTTACACTGACTGGCTTCTCCTTGGTTGCCTCCACTGCTTGGGGCTTACCCTTGCGGAGGGGAATTTTGAGTGGAGTTGTCCACATCATTTAAAAAAATTGCTATTAAATAATTATTATTTTTTATTAACTAAACTCCAGACTTTATTCAGATTTCATGTTTTTCCACTAAAGCCTTCTTTTGTTCCAGGATCTGATCCAGGACACCACATGGCATTTAGTTACATGTTTTTTAATTCTACAAAATGCATGAATACATTTTCTTTTTGAAAATTGAGAACATTGCAAATAGAGCTAACGGCGTCCTTTGCCCACCACCCCTAACCTGAGCCCCTTTGCCCCTCTGCGAAGATCATACTAAGTATAACCCTCCGTGCTTCTCCCTCGTGCTCTCGCCCTCCTCCCCTTTCCCGCTCCACTCCCTTTTTCTTCCTCTTCCCCTACCTCCATCTCCCACAGCTGGTTTCTGTCTTTAGATCAGTACTTTTGGTTAAATCTGTGAATGTTAACTTTATCTCTGATGAGGTCTTCCAGCACCTCTCCCCTCATTCACACTTTTTTCCCTGTTGTTTTCCAAATGTTGAATACTGCAAATTCATTGTTCTTATAATGAACATACATTTGGAAAAATGAGCGTCAAAGGGTGGCTGTCATAAAGGAGACTGAAATGCCTGCAGTGCAGATGTAGGTCTCATAGGTACGGTCATTCCCGGGTATGGACATAACAAGTACAGCTGAGTCAGGGTCAGGACGCGCCCCAGCTGGGGTGGGCTTCTGGTGCTTCAAGGTATATATGCTTTGGCACGAGGTAGGGAACCAGTGTGTGTAATAATGAGCTCTGTTGACTTCCAGGTGTTGAAATGGATTTTTTTGGGGGGAGTCCTTTCTCAGCTCCCTCCAGTGCTAAATATTTGCATGGTGCTTGTTAGTGGCCTGTCACTTTATTTGCTTCTCTAGGGGACATGGTGAATTATGAGGCCATTCTTGCCTAGAAGGCGCTGATGATCATGGTTGTATTTGAGTAAATTATTTTTGGTTTTTATGGTCAGTGACATTCTCAGGGGGGCTTGGGGCTGTGGTTCATGAAGCGCTAAGGAGGTGCAGACGTAAGAATGTGAGTTCATTATTGACAGGCAGCTGTGGCAGGAAAAGACGGATCTGAATGCAGAATTGGAGGATGAGGGATTTCTGTTGCATCTGAAATCAGCGTCATGGAAATGACTTCACTTCTGTGAATCTCTGCTGCCTCATCTTTAAAGGGGGATAATAAACTCTCCTTCTTGGGCATATTATGAGGGTTTGATGAGCAAGCACTTTATCAGCTGCTGTGCAAATGTAAAGTTCCAATCTGTAGTCATTACGACTCCTGGTTGGTACTAGGCTCTGCTTGATTTCCCCTGCCTTTTTGATGTTGTTAGGCAGACTTTCTCTCTGGATCTAACACATTTTCTTGGCTTTTAGATCCAGACAAGTGAGAGCCACCCTCTGAGACAGTTCCATTTCACCTCCTGGCCAGACCACGGTGTTCCCGACACCACTGACCTGCTCATCAACTTCCGGTACCTTGTTCGTGACTACATGAAGCAGAGTCCTCCTGAATCACCAATTCTGGTGCATTGCAGGTACACAGATGGCGCGTCATGTGTGACAGATTTCAAATGTCGTATGTATTTGTGAGCACTTTCCAAAAGCAAGGCCTAAGAGGGAATGTAATAGGCATTTACGAATTCAGGAAAGGTTTGGATAAGGAACCATGGACTTACTCCCGAAGCCCTGAGCTTCCAAAGCAGGGGTTGGCAAACTGTAACCCATGGATCAAATCTGGTCAGCTGCTGTTTTTGTAAATAACATTCTATGGGAACACAGCACACCTATTTATGTATATATTGTTTATGGTTGCTTTTTTGCTACCATGGCAGAAAGAGTCCATACGGTTTGCAAAGCTGAAGATGTTTACTATCTGGCCCTTTACAGAAAAAGTGTGCCAACCCCTTACAATAAGAAGTTAGCTTTGAAGCTAAAGGAATTAATTTAGGACAGAAGACAGGAGGGGCTGTGTGGCCCAGTGGGAAATAAATTGATGGAACGTGCCATCCTGGGTTATGGTGGCAACTTGAAATGGGACTGAGATTGAAGAAGCTCAAGCAAGGGGTCGGATATGTGGCATTTGACTCAGACGTGAGTTTGCGACGTAGGCCCCAGTCCCTAGCTGGTGCTGTCTGACTTGCTGAGGTTTCCATTGAGCAAATGTATACTGGTCCTGTGCATTGCCTTCAAAGTGTGACAGTGAAGGAAAGCAAGATTATGTACAAATGGGGAACTCTGAGCGGCTCGCTGTCGAGGTAACACACTGTAACTGGCTTATTTCCCTTTTCCCTCAGTGCTGGGGTTGGAAGGACGGGCACTTTCATTGCCATTGATCGTCTCATCTACCAGATAGAGAATGAGAACACCGTGGATGTGTACGGGATTGTGTACGATCTTCGAATGCACAGGCCTTTAATGGTGCAGACAGAGGTGAGGCCAGGATCCGTATTTGACATTCCATCCTTCTCTTCCTTTTTGTTTTGAAGTGGAGTCTTGCTCTGTCGCCCAGGGTGGAGCACAGTGGCTCAGTCTTGGCTCACTGCAACCTCTGTCTTCTGGGTTCAAGTGATTCTCTTGCCTCAGCTTCTAGAGTAACTGGGATTACAGGCATGCCCACCACACCCAGCTAATTTTTGTATTTTTAGTAGAGACAGGGTTTCTCCATGTTGGCCAGGCTGGTCTCGAACTCCTGACCTCAGGTATCTGCCTGCCTTGGCCTCCTGAAGTTCTGGGATTACAGGTGTGAGCCACCGTGCCTGGCCCTTTCCCTCCATTTTTAAAAGGTTGCATTGTGTCATGCACTTGTGTTAAAATATGTCATCCTTCCAGATCTTTCCGGCCCTTGACTGTGAACTAACACTGGATTTCTTTGCAGACTGTAAGCTGACTTGGGATTAAATTACCCAATACAAGTGATATAGTAGTGCTGATGTCAGTAATGGAACTGCAAACAGAGATAGTGTGAGGATTCTTTACCTTACTGTCTGACTCATTAAATAATCTTAGGACATCTTTGAACTTTGGCTTCTGGTTCATAAAACTGGTATTTTTCGGCTGGGCATGGTGCCTCACACCTGTAATCCTAGTACTTTGGGAGGCTGAAGCAGGCATATCACCTGAGGTCAGGAGTTCAACACCAGCCTGGCCAAGAAAAAAAAAGTAGCCAGACATGATGGTGGGTGCCTATAATCCCAGCTACTCAGGAGGCTGAGATGGGAGAATCGCTTGAACCTGGGAGACGGTGGTTGCCCTGAGCCAAGATCGTGCCACTGTATTCCAGCCTGGGCGGCTCAGCGAGACTCTGTCTCAAAAACAAACAAACAAAAAAAACTGGTGTTTTTCACTCTTTGTTTTTAAGAAGGCCTATCTTTAAAATAAGCGAATGAAACAAACTCATGAAACATTAATAATATGACATAGCATAATGCTGCTTAACTGTTAATGCAGCAATTTATCTTCACCTAACTGTGTAAAATTTAAAGAACATCAATTATTATAGCTACAGAAGGGTGGCTGACAAGTGGAGAAAATGAACACTTAATCTCTACTGTATAATTTCTGTACTACTGTTGGATTTGGTTTCACCCAAAATGTTACCAAGAAGCAGCATTTTTGAGGCATGTTTTCAACAGAACATATTGCGAAGTTGCCTTTCTCAAAGGGGTGAATGTCCCTTGACCAGGATGAGAGCAGAATATTAATTTTGTATCAGGCCGTTGTCCTGTACCGATTTAGAACTCTATGAATATGTGCTGTGTTTTTGAGTCTAGCAGGGAATGTTCTAGACGCCTGGGTACATTGTGTGCTCTGGGGTGAGCTTGGTGGTTGTGGTGGAAAGAGTGAAGTTCACCTCCTGTGTTGGTCAGAAAAGAGATTTTTCTTTTTTCTGCTATAATTCTATAAAGTAGTATTTCTCAACCTTTTATCCTTTTTTGAGAAACCCAGAAATCTTATACCTGCTCCTAGAGTCTAATCTCTTTTCTATGTTTTGAAAATAATACTTATTCATAGGAAAGCACTTAACAATTTATTTTTGTCTCACTCTTTCTTCCCCAGTCCTGTTCCCTGGAGGTAGCCAATGTTTATAGTTTGGTGTACGTCTTTATAAGGCTCTTTATGTGTATCTGTAAACACAGAAACACACACAGACACAGCCACACACAGAGCACTTTGAAAAAATTAGATCCTTTTTTTTTTTTTGAGATGGAGTCTTGCTCTATCCCCCAGGCTGGAGTGCAGTGGCGCGATCTCAGCTCACTGCAACCTCCGCCTCTTGGGTTCCAACAATTCTCCTGCCTCAGCCTCCTGAGTAGCTGGGATTTCAGGCGTGTACCACCATGCCCAGCAAATTTTGGTATTTTTAGTGGAGATGGGGTTTCACCATGTTGGTCAGGCTAGTCTCAAACTCCTGACCTGAGCTGATCCATTCCCTGCGGCCTCCCAGAGTGCTGGGATTACAGGTGTGAGCTACCACACTGGCCAGATCTTGCTTTATATATGTTGCTTCTCCGTGATTTTTTTCTGTTACAGTATCATGGATATCTTTTTCTTTTTTGAGACAGAGTCTCGCTGTGTCGCCAGGCTGGAGTGCAGTGGCGGCATCTCGGCTCACTGAAACCTCCGCCTCCTGGGTTCAAGCGATTCTCCTGCCTCAGCCTCCCGAGTAGCTGGGACTACAGGCATACACCACCACACTCAGCTATTTTTTGTATTCTTAGTAGAGACAGGGTTTCACCATGTTGGCCAGGCTGGTCTTCTCTTGACCTCATTATCTGCCCACCTTGGCCTCCCAAAGTGCTGGGATTATAGGCGTGCACCACCGTACCCAGCCATGGATACCTTTGTGTCAGCTTATAACCCCTTTCCTCTTTCTTTCATCACTACCTGTAGATTCCGATATGCCTGATTGAAGGGTAGTCCTCTTCCAGCTCCGCCTGATCATCTCCTTTTTGCCCCTTGCTTGAGCGTTACTGTTGATGATGACTCTGCACAGCCTCACTAGCCAACACGATCTTGTTGAACATATTATTGTTCAAATGTGTGTGTGCGTTCTTTCCTCTCCATCTCCTCCTTCCTTTGCCCTTCCCCGAGACTGTGGCGTTTCTCCCTGGGGAGGGGAGTTGTGGAGTGTGCTCTTCTGGTTGAGAATCATTGACAAAAGACGTCTTGCTTCTGTGATTTCAGATCTCACCACGATGTTGTTACCACTTGAAATACGTTCACTTCCGTTTGCTGCTGGGTGGATGGGGTTTGGGAGTGGAGCTGTGGAATGACCTGTTTGGAAATAATTTTGGGTGCTAATTTCTGGGACCTGTGTTCATTTTCTGCCTCTCTCTTTCCTTTTTCTATCAGGACCAGTATGTTTTCCTCAACCAGTGTGTTTTGGATATTGTCAGATCCCAGAAAGACTCAAAAGTAGATCTCATCTACTAGAACACGACCGCAATGACAATCTATGAAAACCTTGCGCCTGTGACCACGTTTGGAAAGACAAATGGTTACATTGCCTGATTCCAAAGGAAAAGCCCTTCTGGAGTGAAGCAGACGGTCACGCCCACAGCAAAGGCCCACGCCCCAATGTCGACATGTTTTTATATGTCTAATATCCTAATTCTTTTGTTCTGTTTTGTGAGAACTAATTTTGAGGGCATGAAGCTGCACATGACAGATGACAAACTGGGGCTGTCGGGGGCTGTGGACGGGTGGGGGGCAAATCACCTGCATTCCTGATGACCAATGGGATGAGGTCACTTTTTTATTTTTTCCCCTTGAGGATTGTGGAAAAACCAGGAAAAGTGAGCTATGATTTTTTTTTTTTTCCAAAACAGTTTCTTTTTTAAAAAAAGACTATTTTATATGATTCACATGCTAAATCCAGGATTGCATTAGGTTGAATATATTTTAAGTATCAGAGGTCTATTTTTACCTACTGTATCTTGGAATCTAGCTGATGGAAAATACCTAATTGTGGATGATGATTGCGCATGGAGGGGTCTGTGGTGCCTCTTTGGATGGGTTTTCTATTTGAACATGTGCCTTTTCTGAATTATGCTTCCACAGGCAAAACTCAGTAGAGATCTATATTTTTGTACTGAATCTCATAATTGGAATATACGGAATATTTAAACAGTAGTTTAGCATCAGAGGTTGGCCTCCTCGGTAACATTTCTGTTCTCATTTGATCAGGGGAGGCCTCTTTGCCCCGACCCCACTTCCCCTGCCCCCTGTACATTTGTGCTCCATTTTTTTCTTCCTTTTTCTCTCCCACTTTTTCCAAAGACTCTTCTGTTGTCAACATTTCAGCTCATTGGTTGGGTGAGAATGGAGACTTGAATATCACCCTGAGAATTTCTGTGGGTGGGAGTGGGAGAAGCAGAGGAATCCTACAGTGACAAAAAGCTTTTCTTGTCCCTGTATTATCCTTTTTCTCATGTCTGTATTTGGTATGAAGGATTATTTAAAGGTGCAATATGTGACTTAGTGATTCATGATGTTCTAGGTTTTTAGTAACGTTTTACTCAGGTTGGCATTTTATGCGTCTGCGTCTGTGTGTGTGTGTGTGTGTGTGTGTGTGTGTGTGTGTGTGTGTGTGTGTTCAGAAGCGTGGCAATCTGTGAACACTTCGGCGTGAATTCAGTGTCAGATTAACCCCTCCTTCCCCAAAGTCCACTGGCTTTAGTCTGTCTCTGCCATGACGCATATCGGAATCTACTGTATATATATATACTAAGCTCTCAAAAAGTCATTCCTATGAATTGAGGTGTACAAAGTTTGAATTTGTATCAAAGATGTAATTATTATTTTTAAAACCTCTTTTCATTATACTGCTGCTGTAATTACTTTGATTTTTAAAATGTAGATTAATTTTTTTTTTTTTTTTGCTTCAGGTGTGTATCCACCAAGAATTTCAGAATTTATGTGGATTTATTTTATTGGTACATAATCTGTAAACTTCTCAAGGCATTAACATGAAAAGAATTTCTTCTTCTTTTTATTTTATATTGTGGCTCAGGTTATATTTTGAAGTTTTGAGTTTATCCTCCAATAGGCAATGAAGTAGACGAGGTTTTATGAAGGAAGAACCAAGTCCCCGGAGTCCTGTGGCTGCTTCCACAGTAACGCGTCCTGCTGTAGACAGGACACGTATGTCCTGTTGAGAATGGGAGCCGGCTGGTCCAGCGTCCTGGTCCCTCCTGCCTCTGCCACGCCCCTCACCTCACTGGCACTTTGATAACTGACCGGATGCGTTAATGGGTCTTTTAGTTCTAAAGGGTGAACCACACTTTGAAAGCCCCAGGTGTGGTTCGGAGGGTAAGTGCTGGATGCCCTTTTTCCTCCGTTCCCTTTGAGGTACTGAAAGGATGAAAAGGTGGTATCATGTTTTGGGGAGAATCTTACTTCTCAAGTGGAAATTGCACTTTTTGCTGAATCCTTTGCATTTTTTTGGTAGTGAGCAGTTCATTGAGTGTCAGGTCCTCAAAGGAATGAGTTGGCCAGGCTAGGTCGGGTCCTCTTGACTTAACTTCAGAGGGGGCCTTGGCTCAGTAGGTGTGAATCAGGGAAGCTGTGCTGTCCTTGGGGTGTTGCATGAAACTGAGTGTGGGTGGATTCCTCCCATACCTTCACACTGCCTCCAACTCATATAGATCCTGGAGCAGTCTGTGCTTCATTCATAGGTCCCTGTTCAGGTGGCAGTTCTGTGGGCTGTGACCCTCTCCCCTCCAATTTGTCCAAAACGACTGACGGGTGGCAAATACCAGGTAGCTCCTAAGACCTGCTCTGCCCGCATCACTGCCACAGAGAAGTCAGAGGAAAGGACTTCTTGTGAAAAAAATCCTTTAAAAGATTAGAATCCTTTAAAAGATTAAAGCAATATAATTGTAAACATATTGTATAAAAATGCAAAACACAGTAACCCTCTTCCCTTCCGCCTGGTGTGGGCTTGGGAAATGGGCAAGCAGCCCCAGCAGTCTCGGGAGGAAGTCTTGGGGTGGAGCGGGCTGGGATTCCAAAGGGGCAGGTCACACGGAGGTCATGATGCTTCTCTGCATCCTGAAGAGGGCTGGGGACAGGGCCAGCAGGGGTGGTAAGGGTATTTATAGCACAGAGCTTGAAAAGGGAAGATGAATGTGTAAATATAAAGGACACCCAGGCTGGGGGTTGGTCAGAGGCAAGAGGAGGGTGCCTCTGAGCTTCTTCAACCCCTCCCAGAAACAATGAGCTAAAATTGGAAGGGCCCAATGGAATCATGGGGATGGCGTGAGCGCCCGTGCTCAGTCTTTGACAAATGCATACAGAGAAGCAGCTGGTATGGGTTTCACTGTCAATGGAAGGGCCAAAGATGGGTGGCCAGCTGGTTTGGGGAATTTGGGCCATTGATACCATCTCCCAAGATCAAGGACTTTTTGCTTCCAAAGTTGAATCTAGTGACGATCAGCACCAGCAGGAAATGACATTTGGTGTCTGCCCACTGCGGCCACCACACTGTGACCTCCAGCCAGGCTTTGGCCTAATTGACTCCACTGGATTTGTGCTTTGTTAAGTCAGAGCCTCCTGGGGGTTGGAGATAGAGGGTCGGAGGTCAACTATGCAGCCAATCGCGTTTGTTTTTCATCTGGGATGAAAAAGCCTGGTTCCCTTTTGAAATGCTTGATTGTACTTATTAAGCTAAACTAGTCTTGGTGACTGATGTTGATTTGCCTCAAAAGTCGTAAGTTCTGGGTTTTCAGACTACTGTGTAGCAGTTGTGTGTTTAACATACTGTAGCTTTTCTCCCTTGGGGGCACATATGAATAGGATGTGTTGACGTGGACTCTAAACTGTAATTTTCTTGTAACTATTTTGGAATGATGCATATTTCTAATGTTTGTTATACTTGTACAGAGTATTGCTGTTGGTTGCTTTTTTTTTTAAGGAAAAAATGGCCTGAAAAAAATTTTTTTAAAGACTTACAAATACCAAATATAAAAAAAAAATGTCAATGTATTATGGCTTTGCTTCTTTCTTTCTTCTTCTTTTTTTTTCTTACAATGTACCAAGCAGTTTACTGGTCTGCATTTTACTTGGCCATCCTTAACAAAAACACATTTCTCTTTGGGATTTCCAAATTATTTTAGTTTTCTAGGACTGTCGTAACAAGTACCACCAACTGTGGTTTAAACAACAGAGATTTACTTCCTACAGTTTTGGTGGCTAAAAGTCGGAGATCCAGGGGTGGGCAGGGTTGGTTTTCTGTGAGACCTGTCCTTTTTTTTTTTTGAGATGGAGTCTTGATGTGTTGCCCAGGATGGAGTGCAGTGTCTCGATCTTGGCTCACTGCAACCTCTGCCTCCTGGGTTCAAGCGACTCTCCTGCCTCAGCCTCCTGGGGGCCTCTCTTCTTGGCTTCCAGATGGTTGTCTTCTCCCTGTGCCTCCTAATCTCCTCTTCTTATAAGGACACAAATCATACTGAATCAGGGCCCACCTATTGACCTAATTTTGCCTTAATTACCTCTTTAAAGACACTCTCTTCAAATGCCAAATTCTGTTGTACTGGGGATTAGGACTTGAACATGTGAGTTTTGGAGGGGAACCCAGTTCAGCCCATAACACACATTCAGGGCAGTTTAGTGAAGAGGAGATTTGGAAGAAGTGGCTGTGCATCTTAAGACTGTGTGTGTTCCCAGAGAGGTGGAGGTGCGAGTCTGCAGGTGGATGGATACCCAGTTGGTGAGGGGTATGCAAGCCCTCTGGGATTTTTAGAGGGCTTTTGTTGGTGGATGTGAGGAATCCTAGAATTGCTGGAATACTGTGGCAATTTGGGTAGTTTTAATTTCATCTTTCTCTCTCTCTTCTACATGGATGCAAACTCTAAACAGACTAAGATGGCCGGGCATGGTAGCTCATGCCTGTAATCCCAGCACTTTGGGAGGCTGAGGTGGGTGGATAACCTGAGGTCAGGAGTTCGAGACCAGCCTGGGTAACATGGTGAAACCCAGTCTCTACTAAAAATACAAAAATTAGCCAGCCGTGATGGCAGGTGCCTGTAATCCCAGCTACTTGGGAGGCCGAGGCAGGAGAATAGCTTGAACCTGGGAGGTGGAGGTTGCAGTGAGCTGAGATCGCATCACTGCAACCTGGGCAACTGAGCGAGACTCTGTCTTAAAAAAAAAATCAGACTAAGATGATTTTGTTGTGAGATCTCTTTTGTGAAACAAATTCATTCATTCATTCAACTGTTATTTAGTGAGTTCCTATCCCTTACCAGGGACTATACCTCAGTGGCTGAGGGTTTAATAGCAAATAAGACAGACAGAAATCTCTGCCTTTATGGAATTTGCATGCTGATAAAGGGAGACAGACAAGCAGCACAGGTAAGTCAAATCTTTAGCATGTTAGAGGGTGAAAACATGAGGAAAAATGGCATTTTCCGTCCTGATGCACCAACTCATCACTCTCACGTGGTAGGCAGTGCAGTTACACCCTGTCAAGGTCAAAGATCTTCTGCAACACACCCTCCACACAACCCTGCTTTGGGGAAAAATGAGAGTTTGGACAGCAGCAGCGCACACCTCACAGGCCTGCCAGAGACAGTGGAGTGGAGCGGAAGTCCCGCCCTTGAGGAGAGCCTCCAGGGAGCGGCTGGGGCCTGGGAGATGCAGGTGCCAAATGAATGCCAGGAAATACTAGAGGAGGTTTAAAGGAAGACGTAACAGGGGCCCAGGGAATTATGAGTGGGTGGCTTTTAGTGGGATGATAAAGAGGGGCAAGTAAGGGGCCACAGAGTACAGGCTTTGCTTGGAGAATGGCCAGGCTTCAAGTGATTGGAACCTGAGGAGCATGTGGGTGGGGGTGAGTGAGGTGAGTTGAAGCTGATTACTGTGGAAGGTGAGTGCTCTGGGACTGCCTGTGTGGTTGGCTGAAACTCATCCTTTAAACTGTGTGTGTGTGTGTGTGTGTAGGTACACATACACAGGTGGACATACTGTCAACATTAACAACAAGCTGGGTGCAGTCGCTCACACCTGTAATCCCAGCACTTTGGGAGGCTGAAGTGGGCAGATCACCTAAGATCAGGAGTTTGAGACCAGCCTGGCCCACATGGCGAAACCCTGTCTTTACTAAAAATACAAAAATTAGCTGGGTGTGGTGGCGAATGTCTGTAATCCCAGCCACTCGGGAGGCTGAGGCAGGAGTATCGCTTGAACCTGGGAGGTGGAGGCTGCCATGAGCTGAGATTGTGCCACTGCACTCCAGCCTGGGTGACAGAGGGAGACTCCATCTCATAAATAAAAAAAAATGTCTATTTCTTAACACAAGCAATGTATACATAACCTGGAGGTATCATGTGAAATAAAACAACAAATTTTGCCTATATCTGTGTTCTAAAGGCCTTCACTAAAGATTATGATGTAGTTAGCTCTCCTGGGCTTTCTGCTTAGGGGCAGCACTTGGGCTGGGGATAAAGTATCCATCATCTTCCTGTTTTGATTCAGGCCGAAGTTGTCCCAGAACTCTTCTGCACACACTGTTGTTTTAGAGGAGGCAGGGAGACACCGTATTGCTGACCTGTTAATCTGCATACTTAAAAAACTAACCAAACTAGGCTTCCCTGCAAAATGGCACAATGTTCTCTGCTCCTAGCACTGAGTTGGATAAAAACTACTTCACCCAGGTATAGCCTAGGAACTGAGATGTTGTAGGAAAGAAAAACCAGATGATCACCGGTGGTCTTATACAATGCAAAGCTTAAGTGAGAAAAACAACTTTTAGAACTATAAGCAGAGAACAAGCCCACTAAGAATTAAATCAGTGCATAGAAAAAAAAAAAAAACAACACAACCCTAGAATAATGTAACAGTGGGATTAGGAGGGGATTTTATTTTCATTTTCACCCGTCCATAGTTTCTAATTTCTCCCAATGAATATGGAGCACTTATTTAGGAGGCACTAGTTTAAAATTTGGCACTTTTTCCTCCTTCCCTCAAAAAAATGAAGGTACGGTATAGTTTAAAATTTACTAGTCAAGTTACAAAATTCTTAGATGAGTGTGAACTCCAGGCTGTTTTTGGAGCACCCCCTGTTGCTAGCAGTTCATTAAAAAGGAAAGTTAAGGTTTTGGATGTTGGATTCTGAGCTGTAACGCTGTAGGAAACAAGGGGCCGCCTATTTGCTCCTGGCTGAGTGTGGTCTGCAAGGGTCAAGGGCCTCTTTGGCATCTGGGGAGCAGAGGGAGTGAGCAGAAAGAGTAGAGAAGATTTAGGCTCCCAAGAGTTCTTTTTAAAATTTTTATTTATTCATTTATTTTTAAGACGGAGTTTTGCTCTTGTTTCCCAGGCTGGAGCGCAGTGCTGCGATTTTGGCTTGCTGCAACCTCTGCCTACCAGGTTCAAGCAATTCTCCTGCCTTAGCCTCCTGAGTAGCTGGGATTACAGGCACTTGCCACCATGCCAGGATAATTTTTTGTGCTTTTAGTAGAGATGGGGTTTCACCATGTTGGCCAGTCTGGTCTCGAACTCCTGACCTCAGGTGATCCACCCGCTTGGGCCTCACAAAGTGCTGGGATTACAGGTGTGAGCTACCGACCCAGCCAAGCTTCTGAGTTTTGATAGCCGTCTGTTAGATTTAGCACAGTCACCTTCCTGCAGGCAGGTGAAGCCTCCTGACCCAAAAGGTGAGTTAGCGGGTAGTTGTTGGGATTAGCAGTTTTGGATGCTGCCACGAGATGGCGCCAGAGAACGGGGCTGTGGAAGCCATCCTTGACTAGGCTGTGGCAGGGCAGAGGAGCACAGAGGACTGGAAAAGGAGCCAGCAGAGCCGTAAGGGAGGGCTAGAAACCAGCCACAGGGCTAAGGAAGCGCCCTTCCCAGCAGCTGGCAGCTTGCCATATGATTTGTTACCTAATATGTTGATGGTAAAACATTTAGGAAAAGAAGGAAAAAAAAAATCTATGTTGTCACCATTTAACAAGATGGTCCCCAAATATCCTCCTGCCTGGAATTCACACCTTTGTGTGGCCCCTCCCCCACTGCAGCAGCGTTGGTCTGTGTGGCTGGTAGATTGCAGAGAGGTGATGGCATCCCCCTTCTGAGATAAAACTGTGCAGCTTCTCTCTTGGTTTCTCTCTCCTCTCTCTCTCTCCCCCCACCTTCTCTCTCCCCCCTCCCTCAAGCCCCCTCCCCCACCTGTCTCTCCAAAGCCAGCCGGCATGTTCTGAGCAGCCTTTTGAGAGGCCCACGTGGTAAGCTTCTTCTGAATCTCCTGCCAACAGCTACATGAGTGAGTCTGGAAGCAGGTTCTCCGACCCTAGGTCAGCCTTTGGATGACAGCAGCCCTGGCTGGCAGCTTGACTGCAGCCTCCTGGGAGACCCTGAGCCAGAACCTACCCACACCCCCTGACTTGCAGAAAGTATCTGAGATGATAAATGTTTACTGTTTCAAACTGCTCTGTTTTGGAATAATTTGTTACAGAGCAGGAGATAACTAATATAGGCTAACACACCATACCACATGTAATGCCACTCACATTTTACTATAAATAATTCGGTAACCTAGAATTCTCACAAACACCACACACACACACACACATATATGCACCCATGCATACATCTTCATGTATGTGTTTTCATCTTTGTGCAAAACTGGAATCAAACATGTTCATATTTCTTTTTAAGATTAACATACTTCTTTGAGTAGTATTTCTTTTTTTTTCCTGAGATGGAGTCTCACTGTCGCCCAGGCTGGAGTGCAGTGGCACAATCACAGCTCACTGCAACTTTCACCTCTCGGGTTCAAGCGATTCTTCTGCCTCAGCCTCCCGAGTAGCTAGGATTACAGGCGTGAACCACCACACTCAGCTAATGTTTTTGTATTATTATTTTTTTTTTGGGGGACGGAGTTTCGCTCTTGTTACCCAGGCTGGAGTGCAATGGCGCGATCTCGGCTCACCGCAACCTCTGCCTCCTGGGTTCAGGCAATTCTCCTGCCTCAGCCTCCTGAGTAGCTGGGATTACAGGCACGCGCCACCATGCCCAGCTAATTTTTTGTATTTTTAGTAGAGATGGGGTTTCACCGTGTTGACCAGAATGGTCTCGATCTCTTGACCTCGTGATCCACCCGCCTCGGCCTCCCAAAGTGCTGGGATTACAGGCTTGAGCCACCGTGCCCGGCCTGTTTTTGTATTTTTAGTAGAGACAGGGTTTCACCATGTTGACCAGGCTGGTTTTGAACTCCTGACCTCATGATCTGCCCACCTCGTCCTCCCACAGTGCTGGGATTACAGGCATGAGCCACTGCACCCAGGCTTCATTGAGTAATATTTCTATTGAAGCTTGATACAGACAGAAAAATGGACCAATCATAGGTTGGTAGTTAGGAATTTTCCCAAAATGAACACACCCATATAACCAGCACCCAAATAAAAACAGTAGATACAGCCAGCCTGCCAGAAGCCACCTGTCAGGTCTCCATATGCAATCCTGGAGCCTGAAAGCCTGAAGTCCTGCCTGCCTTGGCTGGTCATCTCCCACCCCCCGCCTGCGTTCACCATTGTCCCTGATCGCCCAGTGGAGCTTCCCCAGACAAGCCCCCCTTACCCAACCCTGCCATCTTAGCTGTTCTTATGATCATGTGAATACCTCTCACCCATCCTGCCATCTTAACTGCTCTTCTGCCTCACCCCACCCGCCATTGTAACTGAACTTGTGGTCATGTACACTCCTTGCCCCTACCCCCACCACTGTAACTGATCTTACTCTGCAATACCCCCACCCCCCATGAAACTACCCCAACCTATAAAGCCAATTCCCACCTTACCCCCTTCGCCTGTCCTTTCTCGGATTTGGTCCGCTTGCACCCAAGAGAGAAATAAAAGGGCCTTGCTGCCCACACAAAGCCTGTTTGGAAGATCTCTTTATTAAATGCATTTAATATTTGGTACTCTTGGATGTGAATAACATTTGGTGCTGAAACCTGGGACGGGAACTCCCACGGGAGATTAGCCGCTGTTCCAACTTTCATAAAGAGGTTTACCTACCGACCTGGGGTCATCAGACCAGCCCATGGATGCACACCACCATCTATTTTGGTAAGCAGCCTCTCTTTTCTGCTTTCCCATCCTTTTGTCTTTTCCTTTCCACTTCCTCCCCCTTTCGGTTTCATCCTTTTTCCACCACAAAGATAAGGAAAATCAGGTAAACGAGGTTCTTCTGTGTGGTTCAGGACTGGAAAAATCCTGCGTAGGTCACGAACCCGGGGGACCCAGTTTTCCCAGGGGTTTGACTGTTGTGGAGACATTCACCCTAGTCACTCGCCCACCAGGGTCATGGCCGATATTGGTGGCAGGTCAACATAGAGGATGCTCTCTTTGACTGCTCACCAACGAGCAGGTTCAATCCAGGCTCAACTAGGGACACCTGTTGAGCAGCTGGGTTGGGTGCCTATTCTTCTTGTCTCTGCTGCCTTTCCAGAACCATGGGCAATCATCCATCCTCTATCCCTCACTCCTTTCTGCTGGCTTCTGTTCTAAAAAACCTCACGCCTCTTCAACTGTCTCCTGACCTAAAACCCAAACGTCTCATCTTCTTCTGTAACACTGCATGGCCACATTACAAGTTAAACAATGGCTCCAACTGGCCAAAAAATGGCACCTTCGACCTCTCTAGTTTACAAAATGTAGATAATTTTTGTTGCAGCATGGGCAAATGGTCTGAAATACCCTACGTCCAGGCATTTTCTACATTTTGATCCATTTCCAGCCTCTGTTCCCAATGTGATCCCTCTCAAATTTTCCTTCCTTCTCTCCCATCCGCACCCCGTCCCTGCCACCAATGCAGAGTCGGCCCTCTCCATAGACCCTTCTGACCTTTCCCCTCCTCCTCAGGCTCTCCCTTAGGCTGTTCCCCAACAGGCCGAGTGGAATCCTGCCCTCCTCACCGCCCCTTCCCCAATCTCCTATGCCTCCTCTGCCACTTCTCCTTCCCACACCCACTCCAGGGCACAATTTAGTCTAAAAACTAGCTCCCTCTCCCCAGCTCAGCAATTTCCCCTTCAAGAGGTGGCTGGAGCCAAAGACATAATTGGGGTTCATGTTCCTTTTTCTTTATCTAATCTGTCCCAAATAAATCAGTGCTTAGGATCCTTTTCATCAGACGCTGCTAAATATATCCAAGAGTTCCAATATCTAACTCAATCCTATAATTTAACCTGGAAAGACTTAAACGTCATTGTAACTTCCACCCTTTCACCAAATGAATGAGATAGAGTTTTTCTCTGGCTCAGTCTTAAGCTATGTCTGCAAACAACACCAGTCAGCCCTTCAAGAGGGCCTCAGCGCAGTACCTAAGGAGGAACCCCAATGGCAATATCAGGTGGGCTCACCTGATCTTGCCAGGTGTCACTACATAATCTCTTGCTTAGTTAAAGGACTTAAACAGGCAGCTTACAAATCTATTAATTATGACAAGCTTAAAAAAACCACCCAAGGCAAGAATAAAAACCCCACCCAATTCATGGCCTGCCTGGCCGACACCCTTAGGCGCTTCACTGCGCTAGATCCAGAAGGGCCAAAAGGCCGTCTCATCCTAAATACGCACTTTATTACACAGTCTGCCCCTGATATTAGAAAAAAGCTCCAAAAGTTAAATGCAGGCCCTCAAACCCCACAACAAGAATTAGCCTTGCCTTCAAGGTATTTAACAACAGGGAGGAGGGCGCAACCAAGGGGCAGCGCATTTCATCCTGCAAATGTTGGCATCTGCGGTAAGAGGAACCCCGCTCCGTCAGCTAAGCCACAACCGCCAGGCAAGTTACCAAAACGCTCCCCTAAGGACTTTGCTTCAAGTGCCACACACCTGGCCATTGGGCCACGGAATGCCCGCAGCCCGGAATTGCATGCTGCTACAGGTGCCTGAACGCTGGCCACTGGGCAAACGCCTGTCGGCAGCCCCCTGCTCCTCACAAGTCATGTCTTATTTGCCCCACTGGAGGTCGGACTGCCCGACCCGCATTACCGATGCCTCAACGGCACCTGGAGCCCAAGCCAGCTCCTTCCCGGGTCTCCTTGGCCTGGCCACTGAAGACTGACACCACCTGGACGCTCCTGGAGCTCCCGGGAACATCACGGACGCGGAGCTACGGGTAACTCTTACCATGGAGGGTAAGTCCGTCCCCTGCCTCGTCAACACGGGGGCTACCCACAACACTTTACCCTCCTTTCAAGGGCCAGTTTCTCCGGCATCTATGACTGCTGTGGGAGTTGACGGCCAAGCTTCTAGACCACTCCAGCCCCCCAGCTTTGGTGTCAGCTCGGGCCACACTCCTTTTCCCACTCCTTCTTGGTCATTCCTACCTGCCCGGTCCCTTTACTAGGCCAAAATATCTTGACTAAATTGCCTGCTTCCTTTATTCCTGGGCTCCAGCCGCGTCTTATAGCCAGTCTTTTGCTGAGTTCTAAGCCTTCCCCACAGCTCCCTCTCGTATCCCCAAATCTCAACCCGAGGGTCTGGGATACATCGGCTCCTTCGCTGGCCACTAAACATAAACCTATTATTATCCCATTAAAACCCAATCATCCCTACCCTGACCAGAGGCAGTACTCCCCTCCCCAACAAGCTTTGCAAGGGCTAAAACCTGTTATCACCCGCCTGTTATAGCAAGGCCTCTTAAAACCCACCAGTTCTCCTTACAACACTCCTATCTTGCCTGTCCAAAAACAGGGCATGTCTTACCGGCTGGTTCAGGACCTCCGCCTTATCAATCAAATTGTCCTCCTTATACATCCTGTGGTGCAAAACCCATACACTCTTCCGTCCTCAATTCCTCCCTCCACAGCCCATTATTCTGTCCTTGATCTCAAAGATGCCTTTTTCACCATCCCCCTACGCCCCTCCTCTCAGCCTCTCTTTGCCTTGACCTGAACTGACCCTGATACCCACCCTTCACAGCAGCTCGCCTGGACCGTCCTGCCTCAGGGTTTCAGGGACAGCCCACACTAGAGCCAGGCCCTCGCTGGCGATTTACTCTCTTTCTGCCCCTCGTCTTCCCACCTTATTCAATATGCAGACGACCTTCTGCTGTGCAGCCCCTCTTATGAAACTTCTCAGCAAGACACCATCCTGCTTCTTCAGCACCTGTGTTTAAAAGGATATCAGGTGTCCCCTTCTAAGGCCCAGATTTCTTCCACATCTGTCACCTATCTGGGCATCATCCTCACCTGCGCTCTCCCTAGCGATCGGGTCCAGCTAAGCTCTGACACCCCAACCCCCTCTCCCAAATAACAGCTTGTCTCCTTCCTGGGTGTGGTTGGCTACTTTCGCCTCTGGATACCAGGTTTTGCTATTCTAACTAAGCCCATTGTATAAACTCACTGAAGGAAACTTATCCGACCCTGTTGATCCTAAATCCTTTCCTCACTCCTCCTTAAACACAGCTCTAACAATGGCCCCCACTCTAGCTGTCCCCAATTTGTCTCAACCCTTTTCATTATATACTGCTGAAATCCAGGGGTGTGCGGTTGGAGTTCTTACACAAGAGCCAGGTCCGTGCCTCGTTGCTTTTCTCTCTAGATAACTGGACCTCACTGTCCTAGGCTGGCCCCAATGTTTGCTGGCCCCGGCGGCAGCCGCTGTAATTCTTCTGGAAGCTTTCAAAATCACAGGCTTTTTTTTTTTCACTGACTTTATACACTTCCCACCATCTCCAGGCTTTAACATCCTCCTCTCATCTTCCACAGCTGCCATCTGCCCCACATCTGATTCAACTCTGTTCTTTCTTTATTGAAATGCACACTGTGACTATTGCACATGGCCCCGATTTTAATACAGCCTCTCACCTAATACCAAATATGAATGCTACTCCTGCATGGCATAACTGCATCTCCTGGTACATACTGCCGTTTCCCCTCTCCCCCACATCTCTCCTTCCCCTATTCCAGACTCTGATCCCACATGGTTTATTGATGGCAGCTCTTCCAAACCTAAGCAGTCCTCTCCAGGAAAGGCTGGCTACGCTGCTGTTTCTCATACTTCTATCATTAAAGCTGCCACTCTCCCTCCATCTGCTACTTCTCAACAGGCTGAATTAATAGCACTCACATGTGCTCTTACCTTGGCAAAAGGGCTCAGAGTAAATATCTATACTGATTCCAAATATGCCTTCCACATCCTCCATCATCATGCTGTCATATGGGCAGAAAGAGGTTTTCTTGCTACACAAGGATCTTCCATTATCAATGCTGCTTTAATAAAGGCCCTCCTTAAAGCTGCTCTTCTCCCAGCTATGGCCGGGGTCATCCACTGTAAAGGCCACTGAAAAACTTCAGATCCCATCTCTCAAGAAAACGCAGTAGCAGACGCGACCGCTAGGAAAGCAGCCAACGCACTGCTATCCCCACCTAGTGGACGGTATTTTTCTTTTTCATCAATTAATACTCTTTATTCAACCTCAGAATCATTAAGGTGTCAGTCCCTCCCCACTCAAGGTAATTGGTTTTTAGATCACGGAAAATTCCTTCTTCCTGCCTCACAAGCTTATTCTATCCTTTCTTCCTTCCATAACCACTTTCGTGTAGGATATAAGCCCGTGAGTACAGAGAGTACTAAGTATAGTGAGTACTAAGCACAGTGAGTACTCTCTTTGTGCAGTAAGTGCAAAGCCCATCTCTGAGAGCCTCTCATCTCTTTCCCCTCATGGAAGTCTATCCTTAAAAATCAATCTCGGTGCTCCATCTGTCACTCTACCAACCCCCACGGATTTTTAAAACCTCCTCCTTTTCCTACCCAACAAGCCGAGGATTTACTCCCATGCAAGACTGGCAAATCGACTTTACTCTCATGCCCCATGTCAAAAAATTTAAATGTCTTCTTGTATGGGTGGATGCCTTCACAGTGTGGATTGAAGCGTTCCCTACTGGGACAGAAAAGGCTACTGCTATTCTTTCTTGCCTATTAAATGATGTCATCCCCCAGTTTGGCCTGCCTACTTCCATGCAATCAGATAATGGCCCTGCTTTCATTAGCCGAATCACCCACGCAGTCTTTTTGGAAGCAGGCTTTTGGAAGCAGGAGTCCTTTTGACTGAGTGTTCCTGGGAAGTTCTTGGCCTATTTGGGATGGAGATGGGGTTTGGCGTTGTGTGCAAGATAATGGACTTCCTGCTAACAAGACGGGTGAGGCCTTGAGCCATTATTTGAATTAAAAAAAAAAAAGATGTGGCCGGGTGTGGTGGCTCACGCTTGTAATCCCAGCACTTTGGGAAGCTGAGGCGGGCGGATCATGAGGTCAAGAGATCGAGACCATCCTGGCCAGCATGGTGAAATACCGTCTCTACTAAAAATACAAAAATCAGCCGGGCATGGTGGCAAACGCCTGTGGTCCCAGCTACTCAGGAGGCTGAGGTGGAAGAATCGCTTGAACCCAGGAGTCAGAGGTTGCAGTGAGCTGAGATTGTGCCACTGCATTTCAGCCTGACGACAGAGCAAGACTCCGTCTCAAAAATAAATAAATAAATAAAAAGATGTGATTTAATTTTTATTTTCCAGGTGGTGAGATAGATTGTAGGAATTGGAGTAAATTAATGGCTGCCATCACAACCCCTTGATCTCAATGGCGTATTCTCGTATCCCAGTTTCATGTGGTTGGCAGCCACTCAAGAACCTAGGCTGGTAGGAGTTGTACGACCTTTAACCCAAACCTCTCAGAGTGTCACCATTCAGCTGGTAGAAGAAGAGAAGGCCAAAGACAAAGTGTGGGAGGTTTTTATGGCCAAGTTTGGAAGTGACATATGGTTGATTCTCTGTACTCATGGGCTGTGCATTCACGGATTCAACTAATTGCATATTGAAAATATTTGGGGAAAAAAATCCATCAATAAAACCCATAAACATCTAAAATAAAAAAAAATAGCAATATAATAATAAAACATAAAATAAAAGATACAATATAACACCCATTTATATAGTCTTTCACTGTATTAGGTATAAGTAATCTAGATGATTTAAAGCATGAGGAGGATGTGCATAATTATATAACAGTGCAACACCACTTTATATAATGTGCGTAATTTATGACAACGCAACACCACTTTTTTTTTTTTTTTTTTTTTTTTTTTTTTTTTTT
>NW_016107533.1:3095643-3108931 GCF_001604975.1 Cebus imitator
TGATCCACCCGCCTCGGCCTCCCAAAGTGCTGGGATTACAGGCTTGAGCCACTGCGCCCGGCTGCAACACCACTTTTATACACAGGGCTTGAGCACCCCTAGATTTTGGTGGCCACCAGGGTCCTGGAACCAATCCCCTGTGGGTACCAATGGACATCTGTGTATTACTCTCATCCACATTCCATTGAAAGGAAAATGGCATTTAGCTGCGTGTCCAGGAAGAAGTTAACTGTGGATGTTGGTGGATATTGACATTCTCCACCACATTTGTCAGGACATTGAATAAAGTGCTTAGCTCAGTGTCTAGGTCACAGCAGGGATTCCATAAATGGCAGTGTCCTCTCTCCTTCCAGAGCAACCTGTGTGGGGAAGGAGCAGGGGAGAAAGGAATGGTCTCAGTTTTTCTGCATTGCTACAGTGGCCCAGCTGCTTCCAAATGTGTTGTTGTGGACCTAAGAGGGATGCTGGTAAAAGATTATGTCTCAATTTCAGCCCCCAGTATGGTTACAGGAGGAATCTGGAACCCGAAGTCCTGGCTTATCAGTGACTTGAACATTTAGTGAGGATGTGTTTTCCCAACCTCCAATCATGCCTTCAATTATGAACCTGAAGCTCCTGAGAATCTCAAGGGCGCAAAAAAAAGTTTTCAGGTAGCTTTGAAGAACCCCCAAGAGATGACATTAATTTGCTTCTTTGAAAACTTTTCTTAACTCTCTGCCTCAACTCCTTAGGGAGTAATTAGTTTCCAAAGGCTGTCTCCGTGCCATAAAGCCAGGGTGTGTGCCCAGAGGGCAGAGGGCTGAATGATCATCAAACTCACAGAAAGGAGAACTAATTGGCTCTTTTCTCCCCTTGATAATCTCTGCAGTAGCAGAGAACATTTTCCACTAAATTCAAAGAGGTCAATATCTGAGTTGTGGAGAGTTGGTAGAAACAACTGAATACATGGATTCAATCTACAAGTTTTTTGTTTTTGTTTTTTAACACTTACAGTATTAAGTTTTGCAAGTTGCTTTTTTGGTTAACTAACAATATATTGTGGAGCTTTTTCAATGTCAGCATATGTAGACATATCCATTCTTTTAACCATTTTATAGTATTTTATTTTACACATGTACCAAAATGTGTATGTGTATCAATCTCAAAATTGAGCTAATTGTACTCTGTTTCATCATTGATCCATGTACAATCTCATTTATTTTTATTTTGTATTCATTCTCTTTTTTGAGACAGAGTCTTACCCTGATGCCTAGGCTGGAGTGCAGTGGCACAATCTTGGCTCACTGCAACCTCCGCCTCCTGGATTCAAGCGATCCTCCTGCCTCAGCCTTCCTGGTAGATGGGATTACAAGTGTGTGCCACCATGCCCAGCTAATTTTTGTAGTTTTCATAGAGACAGGGTTTCACCATGTTGGCCAGGCCAGTCTTGAACTCCTGACCTCAAGTGATCCACCCGCCTCAGCCTCTCAAAGTGCTGGGATTACATTTGTAAGCCAAGTCACCTGGCTTATCTTCATTATTCTCTTATTTCCCATGTCTTCTAAATAAGCAATGCTCTCTTGTGTTTAAGTAGATCTTTTGTGGGCACATTACAAATAATGTTTTATATAATAAGCAATGCTATAGTGTCTTTGTATAGCTCACTCTTGGGCCACTTGCAATATTACTTTAGGAGAGGTAAGCAGGAGACTTGCTGGCTCACTGGGATGCACATTACATTTTAAAGGAGGAGGCCAAATTGTTGTGCTAGAAAGCTAAACAATTCCGTTTGTTAAGTTAGGATAGGTCATGGCAGCAGATGGTCCAGAAAACTCCAAGGGCTTAATCAACATGCGGTGACAATGCTGAAAAGTGTCAGGTTGGTGGGTGGTCTTTTCTTGTCATTCAGGAATACCAACTAATGTAGGAAATAAGAATAAATAAAAGGTTCCTCTTCAAAGCTTTCCTCTGAGTTCATTATGAATAAGTAATAGTTTCTTCAAAGGTTTATTTACTTGAAAGCTTTTGCTAATAATCTTAAAGTAGCTGTTAGTCATAATAAATAAATAAGTGCATCCCGTGTTCTTAGTTCTTACACTTTAACCTGGATATTTGCCCTGACATGCCTGGACAAGCCCAGGCAAGTCTTAGGCCAAAGCTTATTCTCCTTCCTTATTTGAAAATGTTATTGCTTCTCTAAGCATTCCTCAAGTTACTTTCCCTTTTCCTTTGTTCTCCTCTGCCTTTACTTCTTTAAAAAATTTCCAAGTTTTCAGCCAATCGGGTTAAGCATAGAATGTGAGCTCACATTCTGGCCAATGGAAACTGGATGCGGCAGTAGGGCGATTGCATCAGGTTATGAAATTTATAAATGGCCCTGTGTCCTTGTTCAGGTGTGCTCTCATGGCAAGGCTGCCGCGAGTTGCACCTTTACTTCCTTCCTGCAGGAAGTAAACTAGCCTTGCTGAGTGATCCATTGTCTCAGTGCAGATTTTTCCCGATGTTATAAACCTGTTTCCAACAACTTAAAACTTTGAAAACTTTATCTGCACCCAGGCAGTGGAAGAGGAAGGGGTTGGAGTGTGTGCACAGAAGGCTTTCATGGTCAGGCCTGCACGCACGTGATTCACGTCACTTCTCATGTTCTATTGGAGAGAACTTATTACCTGTACCCCTGACTACATTAATGCCCAGCATTGTAGTCTAGCTGTGTGCCTAAAGGAGGGGAGAGCGGGCTTTAGTGGATAATGAGTGGTCTCTGCCCTGGTTGCTAACTTACAGGCTGTCTTAGACCATTTGTGTTACTATAGAGAAATACCTGTGGCAGGGTAATGTGGACTAAGGTCTGATTTTTTTTTTTTTCTAATTTTGCCCAAATTTCTATCTAAGTGGTCTGGGGAGTCATGCCCTACAAACCATAAATTCTCATCAGATGGGTTTTATTTAACCCTATAGATCACGACTGACTTTCCAATCTGACTTTGGCATAACATTACGTGACAAAGAAGAAAGTCAAAATATTTTTCCCCAAAACATGTTTCTTTGGCTTGTTTTGAAATGGTCCTGCAAAGCTGTCCTTTGTGGGGGAAAATGTGCATCTGTAAAGAATCTCTAATAGCATAGCTAGATCTTTTTCTTCCATGCCCTCCCAATTCTGAAGAGATTAAGAGTCTATCACCTTTTACAGGTCTGAATAGGGAACATTGGTCATTTATTGTCTCCAAAGGCAGCCACTATAAGACTTCAAAAGAACCTTGATCTCTGCAATCTTTTATCTTAACGGGAACATTTCCTTTCTATTGAGCCCAGGTCTTTAGACAAATTCAACCAATTGTCAATCAGAAAATGTTTAAATTTACCTATAGCCTGGAAGCCCCCTACCCCCCCTCCCACTTTGAGTTGCCTACCTTTCTGAACCAAACCAATGTATTTCTTAAGTGTCTTTGATTGATATCTCATGCCTTTCTAAAATATATAAAACCAAGCTGTACCCCAACCACCTTGGGCACATGTTCTCAGGGCTTCCTGAGGGCTGTGTCACAGGCCATGGTCATTCATATTTGGCTCAGAATAAATCTCTTCAAATATTTGACATACTATATAGTAGGGGTTATAATTCTTTTTGTCAACAGTCATTTATATGTGTGTGTGTATATATATATATATATATATATATATACTCTTTTTTACTGTTGACAAAAAGATTCAAACTCTGTAAAATATTTATATGTACATAGTTTTATTTGGGTCATGGTTTTGCAGGATGTACAAGAAGCATGGCTCCAGCATATGCTTCTGTTGAGGGCTTCTGGCCGCTTCCCCCATGGCCAAAAGGAAAGGGGAGCCAGCAGGTGCAGATGTCAACATGGGAAGAGAATGGAAGCAAGAGAGAGAGGGGGAGGAGGGGCCAAGCTCTTTTCAACAACCAGTTATCACAAAAACGAAGACTGGGAACTCACTCACTCTCATGGGAATGCCACCAAGCCATTCATGAGAAATCTGCCCCCATGACCCAAATGCCTCCCTTCGAGCCCCAGCTCCAACACTGGGAATCAAATTTCAACATGAGACTTGATGGGGTCTAACAAATCATATCCAAATCATAGCACAGGTTCCTCCAGGAATATGTGAAAGTACCATCATTCCATGCTGTACCAACAATGAATATTATCAGCTTTTATGTTTTATATTTTTGTCAAACTAGTAAAAATCATAAAAAAAGAACTATTTTAAAGCAATCTATTTTCCCTATGAGTTGAGAATTTTTCATATTTTATTGGCCACATATTTTCTTCTATGAATTATCTTTTCATAAGCTTTGGTTATTGGCATATAGAATATTCTATATAATAGTATGGGTTATAATTCCTCATTCTCCTTTGTTGATGTGGGCGCATCTTGGCTATACAACCCTCAGAGTCTTAGTCATGTTCTCCATATGGCCCTTGGTTTAGGCTGTTGGTCTTTCAGTGCCTGTGGTAGGTTATTCTCACCATTGCTGCCCTCCTGGAAGATTCCCTGACTCTCAACTTAGCCACCCTTCACTTCCCTGATAAGGGATAACAGGAATTCATGGATATTTGCATGTCGCATGGAAGCGCTATACATTTTATTTACTATTTTGCTATGTTTTGTATGTATCTGTGTACCAATACTTCCCTTATTTCATTATTGTAATTTTTAATATGTTTTGATATTTACTTCTTATCTTTTGCCATGTAAAAGAAAGTTTGTGAAGGCAGAACTACCAGAAAAGCTGCGTAAGGAGCTTAGAAAGTCTATCTCCAAGAAATAACAACAAAAAAAATCCTGTTTAAAATGATTGAAAATAATGATTAAAAGACTCTGGATATTGAGTAAAAGCATACAACAAATTTGGAAGTGTTTATTGAAGAAAATTTACCCCACCTTGGAAAGAACAGTGGGAGCCTCTGGCATTTTATACTGAGGTTGCTCAGCCCCTCACTCTCTAGCTCTTGGTACAGAAGTTCTATTAGGGCAGAGCAATAGGCTGTAAGGACAGTAAGCTCCACTGCTATAGGGGGCTGACTTTATTTGGAGCAGATTAAGGAAAATTTCATGCCTGGGACATTGTCAAAAACAATAGTGAGCTCAGTGGCAAGCAGTCAGACAAGTGCGACATTTCAGTAGCCTGAAACCTTGAGTCCTGTAGGGGCAAACAACAGCCTGGTAGACAAGCCAGGAATGTAACAGGAGGATCCAGAAAATGAGAAGGGCAAAGAGGGCCTTGATGAGATCCTGCTTATCTCTTGTGATCTGGAATACTGTGTTCATGTGAAGGCTGCTGGTATGGTCTTGGGAGACCAGAGGGAGCCCTAAAAAGCTACTTGTCTCTAGCTGAATGTGAGACCTCACAAATGCAGAAAGTAAAAGCTAGGGCAGACTTATAAACTGTCTGAAACCATCTGAGTCACACACAGATCCGCTGGCAAGGGGCAGGAGCCTTACTGGCTTGAGATGTTTAAATTCGTCCTCTGATCAATCATTGACTCACCACAAAGCTATAATGACTTAGAAATGACGTATGTATCTTAACTTTTCACAATCTCTTCAGGCTTAAAATGTAAAGCAAGAATAAAAAGAAAGCTGGAAAAAACATCGGTAGTTGTACCCTTTTGGAGAAACAGACTCCACAAAATTAGTTCAGGCAAGTCACTAAACAAAAAAACAAAAGTAACAACAACACTATCCTTACACACCCAAAATGTTCAACAAACTCCAAGTAAGAAATGCAGAGATTTACGTCTGTATACATCCTAGTCAAATCCTTGAAAGTCAAAGACAAAATCTCAAAAGCAGTAAGAAAAAACTTTAACTCACCATTTATAAGAGAACCACAATGAGATTAACAAATGGCTCCTCATCAGAAACAATGTAGGTCGGAAGGCAATGGTATTGCATATTCAAACTGCTGAAAAATAATTATCAATCAAAAATCCTATGTCCAGAAAAACTATTCTTAAAAAAGAAGGCAAAATAAAGACATTTCCTATTACATAGAAATAATTTTATTGTTAATAGATCTGCTTTACAAGAAATATTAAAGGAGGCTTTTTAGGATCTGGTATCAGATGGTAACACAAATCCACATGAAAAAATTTAAGAACATCAGTAAAAGTAATTATAAAAGGACATTATAAAAGATAGTATGAATATTTATATATTTATTTTTTCTCTTAACTGACTTAAAAGACAAGTAGATAATTAATAATTATAAAATTATATTGTTGGGTTTGTATAAAGACATAATATATTTTAAAATACTAGCACAAAGAAAGGGAGAGGAAATGAGCCTATATTAGCAAAGGAAAATGACAGCAGATGAGAACCTGAATCCATAAGAAGAGATGAAGAATATAGGAATTGATAAATATATAGGTTCATACAGAGGACTCACTTTTGCTTTTTTCTCTTAGCTTCTTTAAAAGATATAAAATTGCATAAAACAATAATTGTAACACTGTATTGTTGCATTTATAACATAAGTACTAATATGCATGTCAATAGCACAAAGGAGGGAGGAGAGAGTGAAGATATATTGTGATAAAGTTTCTGTATTTTCTGGAATTAAGTTAGTGTGAAGTTGTAGTAGACTGTGAAAAGTTAAGATACATATTATAATTCCCAGAGTAATGCCTCACCCCTTCCTCCACCGAAACATTAAAAAAGCAACAAAGGGATTAAATGATCGACTAGAAAATATATGTTTAACAAAAAAGAAGGTGACAAACAGGCAACAGGAAAAAAGGACATAAGACATATGGAAAACATAGCAAAATGACAGACATAAACCCAACCGTATCAATACTAGCATTAAATATGAATGGAGTAAACACACCAGAGGCACAGATTGTCAGACTGTGGAAAAACAAGATCCAGTTATATGCTTTCTACCAGAGGCACATACTAGATTCAAAGACGCCTTCCTTCCCTCCTTCCCTCCCACTCTCCCTCCCTTCCTCACTCCCTTCCTTTCTTACTCCCTGCCTCTTTCTTTCTTTTCCTTCCTTCCCTCCCTCCCTCCCTCCCTCCCTCCCTCCCTCCCTCCCTCCTTCCTTCCTTCCTTCCTTCCTTCCTTCTTTCCTTTTCTTTCTTTTCTTTTCTTTCATTTTCTTTCTTTTCTTTCACAGAGTCTTGCTGTGTCACCGAGGCTGGTGTGCAGTGGTGAAATCTAGGTCCACTACAATTTCCACCACCTGGGTTTGAGCAATTCTTCTGCATTAGCCTCCTAAGTAGCTAGAACTACAGGCACCTGACACCATGCCTGGTTAATTTTTGTATTTTTAGTAGAGACGGGGTTTTACCATGTTGGCCAGGCTGATCTTGACCTCCTGACTTTAAGTCATCTGTCTATCTCGGCCTCCCAAAGTGCTGGGATTACAGGCATGAGTCACTATGCCCAGCCGTTTTTAGGGTTTTCTGGGTATATAGTTATATCACTGGTGAACAGTGACTGTTTAACTTTCCTTTTACTGGTTTGGATGCCCTTTATTTCTTTCTCTGGCTAGGACTTCCAGTACTATGTTGAATAGAAGTAGTAAAAGTTGGCATCCTTGTCTTGTTCCACTTCTCAGGGACAATGCTTTCAACTTTTCCTCATTCAGTATAATGTTGGTTGTGGATTTGTCATAGATGGTTTTTATTTATTTATTTTCGAGATGGAGTCTCACTCTGTTGCCCAGGCTGGAATGCAATGGCGCAATCTTGGCTCACTGAAATCTCTGCCTCCCAAGTCTCAGTGATCTCCTGCCTCTGCCTCCCCAGTGGCTGGGATGGCAGGTGCACTCCACCACACCTGGCTAATTTTTGTATTTTCAGTAGAGATGGGGTTTCACCACATTGGCCAGGCTGGTCTCAAACTCCTGACCTTGTGATCTGCCCGCCTCGCTTGGCCCAGATGGCTTTTGTTACCTTGACGTATGTCCCTTCTATGCCAATTTTGGTGAGGGTTTTAATCATAAAGTGATGCTGAATTTTGTCAAATGCTTTTTCTGCATCAATTGAGATGATCATATGATTTTTGCTTTTAATTCTGTTTATGTGATGCATCACATTTATTGACTTGTGTATGTTAAACTTTCCCTGCATTCTTGGTGTGAAACCCACTTGATCATGGTGAATTATCTTTTTGATATGCTGTTGGACTTGGTTAGCTTGTATTTTGTTGAGGATTTTTGTGTTTATTTAAATCAGGGATATTGGTCTGTAGTTTTCTTTTTTTGTTATGTCCTTTCCTTGTTTTGGTATTAGGGTGATACCAGCTTCACTGGATGATTTAGGGAAGATTTCCTCTTTCTCTCTCTTGTGGAATAGTGTCAATAGGATTGGTACATGTTTTTGAATATCTGATAGAATTCAGCTGTGAATCCATCTGGTCCTGAAGTATTTCAGTGGAAAGATCTGAAACTCAAGGACTGTTGTTCAGATTCTTTTGTCTTGCAGGGTGATTCCTTGATGTGGTGATCTCCCCCTTCCCCTAGGGATGGGGCTTCCTGAGAGCTGGACCATAGTAATTGTTTATTGATCTTCTGGGTCTAGCCACTCAGCAGGCCTACCAGGCTCCAGGCTGGTGCTGAGGAATGTCTGCAAAGAGTCCTGTGATGTGATCCATCTTCAGGTCTGTCAGCCATGGATACCAGCACCTGCTCTGTTGGAGGTGGCACGGAAGTGAAGTAGACTCTGAGGATTCTTGGTTGTAGTTTGGTTTAGTGTGCTGGTTTTCTTGAATGCTGATTTTGCTAGCAGTGAAGTTGTCATGTGGACAGACTCAGGACCTCTGGTCAGCCAGGATGTTGCTGGCAGTGAATTAGCTATTGTTTTCCTTTTCCTTGGAGCAGGGTTAACCTGGCATGAGTTTCATCAATGGCTCGAGTTGATTGACCTCCGGCATAGGAGGTGGCACTTTCAAGAGCACCAGCTGTGGCAATAAAAGGGGAATATGGGAGCTGCATTTTTTTTTTTTTTTTTTTTGAGACGGAGTCTCGCTCTCTCACCCAGGCTGGAGTACAGTGGTGTGATCTCGGCTCACCACAACCTCTACTATCCGGGTTCAAGCAATTCTCCTGCCTCAGCCTCCTGAGTAGCTGGGATTACAGGCGCCTGCCATTGTGCCCAGCTAATTTTTGTGTTTTTCGTAGACACGGGGTTTCACTATCTTGACCAGGCTGGTCTTGAACTTCTGGCCTCATGATCCAGCCACCTCAGCCTCCCAAAATGCTGGATTACAGGCGTGAGCCACTGCGCCCAGCCAGGAGCTGCATTTTTAAAGCCCTTCTTTGCACCGGTCCTGGAGGATGAAGCTCCTGGAAGTGCGTATGTGCCCATATAAAACTGATACTTTTTTCTGTGGCCTAGATAGACTTGCATATACTTAGTGTTCTCTGCATGCAGAGCTAAGAGGTTTAGGACGCAGAGTCCCTTGGGTAGAAGCTGTACAAGTTGCTGTGCTAGATGTGTGGATTAACTCCTTTTAAAAGGGATTAATAGAACTTTACTATCATTGGAGTGAACTGGGGGAGAAGGCTTTGGAAGTACCAATCTGCTTCTTAGACCGCTGGAGGTCTAACACCTTTCTGACCTGTTAACTCTTTGATGTAAGTTAGTTAGAAGCCAGGCTACTGTGTAGGCACTGGAAGAGTGTGTGTCATAAACTCCTTCTAGGAAGAGATGGACGTTGCATTTTTTAAGCCCCTTCTCTGCACTGCTCTGGGTGAGTGAAGTCTCTGGAGGCACTTCCATGCTAGTTTAAAACTGCTGCTCTTCCTATCATCTAGAGAGACTCATGGGTCTAACTACCCCCACTCCCAGAGTTGGTGAAATAAGGGGCAAACATAGGGAACCTTAGATTTAAGGTGCTATGTGTGAGGTCCACATTCTGCTGTTCACAGGGAGATGCTGGGTGTTTGGGATTATTTTCTCAATTTTATGGCATAGTGCCTGGGTGGGGGTCTGCACCCAAATGTGCCTCAGCTTTTCCTACCCGTGTGATTTGGATGTGTTCTCAGTTGGCTAGCAAATAGGAGTCTCTCTACTGGTCTATGACTTTCTCTTGGAGGGAATCAATTCATGAATAGAGGTTTATTTGGTGCATCTATGGGTGGAGGGAAAGTCAGGAGCTTCTTATTCTGCCATGTTGCTGATGTCACTCCAGCTAATGCACTTAAAAGCTTATAGTAGTGTCTGCTCCATAGGAAATACTTAAGATATGTTAGTTATATTTACTTTTATTCTGCATATTGTAAAGATGGGAAAAAACAATGAAGAAAGGTAATGAAGGTGATTTCACTTACCAGGAAGTATGGAAATCTCCCATTTCTTACTTCTGGGTCCTATGAATCCTCTATCTAGCTGTGAACCCTCCAAACACTATTCCTATTCCAATAGTCTTAAATTTCTGTAGGTAACGGTATGCGTGCTGCTTTGAAAAATACTCTGTCTCCCACTTATTCCATAGAATTGCTGCTTGGGTCATAGAGTTTATATTGGAGCCTGAAGCAAAGCTTGGTTTTACATTGTTAAGTTCTTGGCAGGTACTCAGTAAGCATCAGGGATGGGGTAAATAAGTAGAAATGTGTGACTTTGGGACCATTCTGAAGGTCAACTTATCCTCATCCTGAGATCCAGGGTTATCCTTCATCAGTTCCCTTGAGGGACTGGCTCACCTTAAACCCTAGGCTTCTGTTTTCCCTTGATGCCTGTCTGTGAGTAGCAAAGTTGCTTTGCTTAACTCGTGTGAGTGTTCTATCTCACTAGGACTCATAGAAATAGACTGACAGCAATGCACAGTTTTGTTAAGGTGTTTAGAGTAGTCATTTTCTGGGATTGATAGCAGTGTACGATACTGACAAGGAGTTTGAAGTTCTCCCCAGAGATTGATATCAGTTCATGGTGAACCTACTTTATACAAAGACACTGTGACAATAAAAAATAGCTTGAAGTCATCCAGGAAACAAAGGCACATTATATGCCTAGAAGAAATACAAATTTTAGCAGACTTCTTTTTAGAAACTATACATGCAAGCAGGTAAAAGAGTGATGTCTATTTTGATAAAGATTTTAAATTTTATTGTTGTAAAATGAATCAGACAATAAAAAATACCTTGGTAACGAACCTACCATTTTTACACTAAGTCATGTTAGCAAAATATTAGAAATATATTTTCTAATTCTCATTATTTATACTTATATTTATGACATATAATAATCTAAATATTCATTGTTATGTTATTCATTGCTTTAAAGTGTTTTTAAACATTATGTCATTAGTGTTTCTAACTAGGTATGATATATACTATGCATATTAGTATTTCCATTTTGCAGATGAGAAACAACTGAAGCCAAGATGGTTAAGTGGCTAGCATAGTTAGTCATAGTTAGTCACAGCAAGTGAGTGATAATCAGAGCCAGATCTTTAGCAAAGTTGTCTCTTTTTTTTTGCTATTATTTGTGACAAAGACAACTTTATTAAGGCCTAGTATATTTTAAGCATTTCACTTTGTCTTGCGTCCTATGAAAAACATTTTAATCCTTATTCTTATAAATTGGGAGTTTTATGAAAGAGAGAATATCTCATGCCAATCCCTAATTTTATGTCAGTTAATATATTTTCCAAACATAAAGGCAAAATAAAGATTTTTTGACAAAAGTTTAGGGAATTTACACAAGCAGATCCACACTACATGAAATATTAAAATTTTTTTGAGTAAACAAACAAATAAAAAAACTGATAAAACTTCAGTGTATACAAAGAAACAAAAAGCTCCAGAATGATTACACAATAAAAGTGAAAATAAAGGACTTTTAAAAGTTTTTTAAAAAAATTGCTCTTAAATGATTGTCTAAGGCAAAAGTAGTAGCAACATGTTGTGGGTTTTTAGCACACATAAAAGTAAATGGTAGGAGAACAACACAAAATGTGGATAAGAGGAATTAAACGTATACCGTTGTATGGTTCTTTTACTAGTTGTGAAGTGGTATAAAACTATTTAAAAGTTGGCTGGGTGCAGTGGCTCATGCCTGTAATCCCAGCACTGTGGGAGGCTGAGGCGGGCAGATCACCTGAGGTCAGGCATTAGAGACAAGCCTGGCCAACATGGCTAAACCCCTTCTCTACTAAAAATACAAAAATTAGTGGGGCGTGGTGGTACATGCCTGTAATCCTAGCTACTAGGGAGGCTGAGGCGGGAGAATTGCTTGAACCCTGGAGGTGGAGATTGCAGTGAGTCTCGATTGTGCCATTGCACTCCAGCCTGGGCAACAGAGCAAGACTCTGTCTCAAAAAAAAAAAAAATAATAATTTAAAGTAGACTGTGACTAATTAAAAATGTGTATTATATATGCTAGGAAAGCCACTAAAGAGTTTTAAAAAGAGTTTTTATTGGCTTATAAATAATAAGCCAATAGGGAAATAAAATGGAATAAAAAATGCATGTAATCCAAAATTAGGCAGCAATGACGAAAAAAGGAACAAAATCAGACAGAAAAATATGAAGTAAGAAGACATTTGATTTAAATTAAATCAGCCATAATTACACTAAATATAAATGGTATAAACACATAAATTTATAAAATTTCAAATTATGTAAAATAACAAGTCCAAGTTATCCTGCCTATAAGAAGCAAACTTTAAATATGAAGGCATACATAGGTTAAGAATAATATTATAAAAAAGATATATCATAAAAACATGAATTGAAAGAAAGCTAAAATAGCATGTTGATATCAAAGTATATTCAATACAAAAAATATTACCAGGGATAATGAAGACATTGCATAATAATAAATGGATCAATTCACCAAGAAGATATAATAACCCTAAATGTATATGAACCTAACAACATAGTCTCAAAAATACATGAAAAAAACCTGATGAAACAGGCAGTTCTTTCATTGAAGTTTTCCTAGTAAACTTTTGGTGTGATGAAGCTGATCATATAGTAGATTCCTCAGAAAAGTTGCTTGTATACAGTATCTACTGTGTTATTGCATGGTCAAAACTGTTTGCTATAGTTTTGTCTATTAAAGGACAACTCAGCTGGCTATAAGGTTCTGGTTTATACTTTCTTACTTTTTGTGATAGCTGCTTCACTGTTATTGGCATACTTTATATGCTGTTTCTTTTTTAATGTTGAAAATCAGATGCCACTAGAATTATCTTCCTTTCGTAAATTATTTCACTGGTTGCACAATTTTGTAAATTCATGTATTTAGACCATTTATATTTAGTGTAATTATGTCTCTTTTTGTATCTGATTTTTGTTCCCTTTTTTCCCTAGTTTTGCTGAGAGTT
>NW_016107533.1:3109433-3116455 GCF_001604975.1 Cebus imitator
CTGGGATTACAGGCACGCGCCACCATGCCCAGCTAATGTTTTTGTATTTTTAGTAGAGATGGGGTTTCACCGTGTTGACCAGGATGGTCTTGATCTCTTGACCTCGTGATCCACCCACCTCGGCCTCCCAAAGTGCTGGGATTACAGGCTTGAGCCACTGCGCCCGGCGATGCAGATATTTTTTAAATTTCTGGAATATGTTTTGAATTGTAAATTTAAGTATTGGTGCCATTTCATTATCTTATTTTTTTTTTTCATGGATGTCAATTATATATATGTTAGACTTTCTTGGTCTTGGACATTTATAACTCATTTTCTCTTCCTCTATGACATTTTTCACTTCCTTTTTAATTTTTTTGAGTTGGAGTCTCACTCTGTGGCCCAGGCTGGAGTGGAGTGGCACAATCTCGGCTCACTGCAACCTCTGCCTCCTGGGTTAAAGTGATTATCCTGCCTCAGCCTTCTGAATAGCTGGAATTACAGGTGCCTGCCACCATGACCGGCTAATTTTTGTATTTTTAATAAAGATGGGTTTCACCATGTTGGTCAGGCTGACCTTGTGTCTCAAACTCCTCACCTTGTGATCTGCCCACCTCCGCCTCCTAAAGTGCTGGGATTACAGGCATGAGCCACTGCGCCTGGCCTCACTTCTTTTAAATCTTATTTTAAGAGCTTGAATAGCCAAAGCAATCCTATGCTAAAAGAGCAAAGCTAACTTCAAACTATATTATAAGGCTATAGTAATCAAAACAGTATTATGCTGATACAAAAACAGATGTACAGACCAGTGGAAGACAGCAGAGAACCCAGAATTAATGTTTACACACCTACAACCATTTGATCGTTGACAAAGTCAACAAAAATAAGCAATGGGGAAAGGACTCTCTATTAAATAAATGTGCTGGGATAACTGGCTAACCATATGCAGAAGAATGAAACAGGATTCCTGTGTTTCACCATATACAAAAATTAACTCAAGATGAATTAAAGACTTAAATGCAAGACCTAAAACTATAAATATCTAGAAGAAAGCCTAGGAAATACCATTCTGGACATAGGCCCTGGCAGAGATTTCATGTTGAAGATGCCAAAAGCAATTGCAACAAAAACAAAAATTGACAAATGGGACTTAATTAAAGAGCATTCTGCACAACTAAGAAACTATTAACAGAGTAAATGGACAGCCTATAGAATGAGAGTAAATATTTGCTAACTATGCATCTGACAAAGTTGTAATATTCAAAATCTATCAGAAAATTAAACAATTCAACAAGCCTAAAAGAAGCAATTAAAAAGTGGGCAAAGGGCATGATAGAGACTTCTCAAAAGAAGACATGCAAGCAGCCAACAAACATATGAAAGATGCTCAACACCATGAATCATCAGAGAAATGAAAATCAAAAGCACAACGAGATATTATCTTACACCATTGAAAATGGCTATTAAGAAAAAGTAAACAATTAGCGGGTGTTGGCAAGGCTGCAGTGAAAAGGGACCACTTGTACAGTCTTGGTGGGAATGTATATTAGTTCAACCACTTGTGGAAAGCAGTTTGGAAATTTCTCAAGTAACTAAAAATTGAACTACCATTTGACTCAGCAATTCCATTACCAGGTACATACCCAAAGGAAAATAAGTCATTCTACCAAAAAGACACATGCACTCATATGTTCATTGCAGCACTGTTCACAATAGCAAAAACATGGAATCAACCTAGGTGTCCATCAATAGTGGAGTGGATAAAGAAAATGTGGTGTATATACACCATGGAATACCATGCAGCGATAATATTTATGTCCTTTGCAACAATGAAATCATGTCTTTTGCAGCAGCATGGATGCAGCTGGAATCTATTATACTAAGTGAATTAATGCACTACCAGAAAATCAAATGCTGCATTTTCTTACTTACAAGTGGGAGCTAAACATTGTATACACATGGACATAAAGATGGGAACAATAGACACTGGGGTTACTAGATGGGAGAGAGAGAAAGGGGAACAATGGCTGAAAAACTACCTATTGGGTACTATGATCACTACCTGGGTGACAGGATTATTTATACCCTAAACCTCAGCATCATGCAATATACCTGTGTAAGAAACCTGCACATGTATCTCCGGAATCTAAAATAAAAGTTGAAAAAAAAATTTCACTTTATTTCCTTTGGTTGATTTTCTGCTTTATTTTTATACTCTTTATTATATTTTAATTTGAATATTCTCCCTTTGGTGCTTTAACCTTTATTATTGATATAATTTTTCTTTTTGTTCTATATTTTCCTGAATTGAATCAACTCTCATTTCATCTCTTTGTGATTTAAAAAATCAATTTCTGTTCTTAATTTTTGTATTTCTCCATCAAAATTTTATTTTTATATACAAATTTTTGTTTGAGGATATTTAATTCAGTTTTGAGTAATGTGTTGCAGATTTCTTCAGCTTTGTGTTTGCATTTTAAAAAAGAACTTAAATCAATTTATTGGCTGAGTGCTTTTAAACACATTTTAATTTTTTTTCACAAGACTTTTGTTTGGAAATAGTTTTCCACCCTTTTCTCCTATGGGCATGTGTTTGATTTTATTTATTTATTTATTTATTTATTTATTTATTTATTTATTTTGCAAGAGTGAATAATAGCTCCTGCTCCTCTAGTGTCATGTCCATACTGTGGGCAGGAGGAAGAAAGATGGGGGAAGAGTAAAGGATGAAGAGCAAAGTGCTGACTAAGCAAACCAATTAAGTCTGAACATTTTAGAAAATTTCCAGGTGCTCTATCCAGTGACCTTTGCTTTCATTTCATTGGCCAGACTTGGATCACATTGCCACATCTAGCTTCAAGGGAGTCTGGAAAGGTGACTATTTTCCTCTGGGCAGGATTTGAGAGGAGTAAAGTCAGTAAAGGCATTAGCAGTTTTTGCCATACAAGAGGAAAAAATGTTTTTATTAGACACTTCCTTGTTTATGAAAGAAATATTAGTGATTATTTTTAGTGCTACTGATTTGATTTCTCGTTTATTGCCTTTTTGCTTTACATTTTGATGCAAAGACCCACACATTAAACTGGTTAATAGTCCAACTGCATAATTTTAAAATCTGAATGAACATTTATGGAACACTCACTATGTATCAAACATCCTGTTTGATAACCATTTAACAGGTTATTTCGTTTCCCATCTAACAATCCTGAAGGTCTGCATTATTGCGGCCATTTAACAGATGAGAAAAGTGAGACTAAAAGCTGCTAACTAAATTTTCTAGAATTACCAAGCAACTAAGTGGTGGAAACAAAATCTGACATGGTTTTTTCTTCTCTCTTCAGTTTCATATTTCTGTGGTTAACTCAGAAAACTCTCCTAATGTCTCTAGCTTCCTTCTCTCAGAATATAACTACCAGAGGGTTCGGACTTCTTAAATATCTCTAAATGAATTAATAGAAACACATTTTGGAACTTTTCCTAACTCACAGTTTATTGGCAAAGTTTCATGCTAGAAACAAGAAATTCCATCGGCAAATTTGGTCCCCTGATTATAGCTTGTGGCTCAATTTATTTCAAATAGTTCAAAGCGTCTCAATGTTGAAAAACAATCATTGGTCTTCTAGTGAGTGGGTGGGTTTTCTAAACACGAAAACAGAATTTAAAAATCATTAATTAGTACTTCCTGTATTTTAGTTTTTTTTTTTTTTTTTTTTTTTTTTTTTTTTTTTTTTTTTTTTTTTTTTTTTTTTTTTTTTTTTTTTTTTTTTTTTTTTTTGAATAGTTGATCCAAAGATTGGCCAGGGGATTGATTTCCTGAATCTTTCCTTTTGTAATTTATCCATGTCAACATAGGCTGTTCATTTTATGAAAGATCACAGGACCCAGGGAATTTTGTAGTGTGGAAGCAAGATTTACTTGTTAATTGGTAATAAGAATCATAAAATTAAGATCACTAGAAAGGAATCCCACTGTTACGGACACAACACCCTTTGTACCTCAGCAACTTGATGAATAAATAACGAGCTGTGTGACTTTGAAAGGTCAATTAAATTATCTGGCCCTTTGTTGCATCATCTGAAAACTAATGACATTGAGTTAATGGTCTACAAATTTATTCAGCTCTAAAATTTATTTGCTTTCACCTGGTGCCTCAGCTGAGATGAAGTGGTTTAATCTACCGGGTGCCTTCAATGCAGATACAGAAGCTGAGTGGGAGATTCTTGTTCTGAAGAGGGGCCTCTTGTGTTCCAGTCACACTCCTTCAGTCCCCTAGCCCTGGACACCCCTCTGAATGATAAGCACTTGCAACGGAGGAATAAAACTTTCCTCAGCCTAAAGAGAAGAAGGCTCGCATTCCATTTTTTGTTCTAAGGCTGAATATTACCCAAGGAAGGTACGTAAAGCCCTACCCAGAAAGAGTTCTCAGGTTCACTGAGCATGAGCTAGAGGCACCACATCTCTGTGTGATATAGGGTAAGTCTCTTTCCCTCTCGTAGGCTCAGTTTCTGACTCTGTAGAAAGGAGAGGGCTGGACAGAATGTGCCTTAAAGTTCTTTCCAGCATTCACTTTCTGGGATTCCATGCAGTGCAACTTGGGGGTCCAAAGCGGGTGGTGGGAAGGAGACCCTGTGATGAGGCTTTGCGTTCATAGCAGTGGATCTTCCAGGCTCTCTCTCACTTACTGTTTTGTCTCCGTCAGATTTCCCTCATTGGGGCTTCACGTTAGAGGATAAAATTCTACCTAGTTACTATTTAGATGATAATTTTCCTACCTAGGCTTTTACATGTAATCCATGATCCCAGGGTGAGAGATTTATTTGGGAAATGCTGGAAGAAAGAGGAGGTGATTTGTTATCAACTGTCTTTCTCTTAGGGAAGGTGGAAAGAGAAAGCAGAAAGTGTAAATAAATAGCAGGAAATCTGAGCTAAGAAAAGCTACTATTTATTGAAAGCTTTCTATTTGCTGGGGAACCCTGTAAAGTGATTTGTATATTTTATCTCACATCTAATTCTTCCAACAACTATGTAAATATAAATTGCTACTCTATTAAAAAAACCTGTTAATAAGAACACATGACAGGTGGGCAGTAGAGCTAAGAGTTGGCTCACAATTTCTACACTCACCCTCTTAACCACTGCATTAGACCAATTCCTGCAAAGAGAGAAAGGCAGTTTAGCCAGCAGTTCTTGCTTTGTTTTCCTCTGTACTTTAAAGGACCCGGAACCTCGAACTGTCTCCTTCACTAAAAGAAAGGTCATTTGCCCTTTTGGATTCATCACCTCTGTCCTCTCACTATGACTTCATTAAGTCATCTGACATAATTATGTTAAATTCCCCTAATTGACTTTTTCTCTTTTTGAGATGGACTCTTGCTCTGTCACCGCAGCGGCATGATCTGGGCTCACTGCAACCTCCACCTCCCAGGTTCAAGCGATTCTCCTGCCTCAGCCTCCCAAGTAGCTGGGACTACAGGCGTGTGCCACCACGCCCTGCTATTTTTTTTTTTTATTTTTAGTAGAGACAGGGTTTCCCTGTGTTAGCCATGTTAGAAGTATAACAATCATAATAGATTACATTCTTTGAGGGCTTGCTATGAGATGAGTACTCTGTGCCTTCTTGCATTTAGCAGAAGGATGACTTAAACTGATTTCTAGAGTTGAGAGCAGAGATAAATGAATCAGTGTTGAAGGAACCAGAGAAAGCTTCGTAGACAACAGACATTGTAGAGTAGGCGGCACTTGGAGAGGGAGGCAAAAAGAGGTGACACATTGGGTAATGTGAAAAGTAGAAAAGAGGCACCTGGGGTGGGGATCAGCTTGTGTTTATAAGAAGGCGAGGAGACCTCTGAATAGAACTGAGATTGTGTGAAGTTTAGTGCCCAGTAAAGAGGGTTTGGAGGGGGCTGTGGAAGTCCTGCAGAGGTTTCTAAAAGTCAGGTGGAAGAATTTAGGATGGATTGCCAGCCAACAAGGAGATAATGGCAATTTCTGAGTGACTTGGAACCAAGGGAAGATGAAGAATTTCTAACTTGAGTATGCAGAATAGACTGGGGATGAGGACTGGGGAGGTCTGGGGAGAGAGGGAGCATGTAAGAGTTTGCGGTCATCATCCTTGCATGAGTTTATGTCCTGCTTGAAGATGGCAGCTGCAGGAAGACAGAGGAGGAAACCGGTGAAATCAACAGGACGTAAAGATTGTGTAAATATGGCGGGTGGAGGAGGCATGAATTAGATGTGACTCCATGGTTTCAAGCCTGTGGGAGGGGCAAGTGATGGTGCTGCTATAAGGCCCAGTGTGAGAGGAGTTCCTCCAGCTCACCTGTGCTGGGAGAGAACGACAGATTCCACAGCTCTGTCTCACCAGCCGCAGTGCTACCTCCCATCCAAATCCCTGCCCTGGGGTAAAGTAGGAGAGGGCAGTCCCTGAGTCTCACACTCTGCTGCGGATCCCACATGGTTTCTTGATATTGGATGATCCAGAAATGGTGGAAATGGAACATTCCCCAAAACATGGAGTTTGCTGTGATGCTCCTGCTATTCACAGGGAGGGATTAGTAAATGAATTTGGCCAAGTTTTGTATTGACCCTGGGTCTTGATGCCATTTCTCCAGGGTGCTGGAGTGGCTAACCCCTTTCTCCTCTAGCTGTGGTGTAGTGGCTCTTCCCTACCCTTATTTAGATAGGCTCAGTTTCAGCCATGGCTCAAACACTCACAAGCTGTTTCTTTGGGCAAGTTACTAAACTTCTCCGAGCCTCATTTCTCTCATCTATCAATTAGCTACCTCAAAGAGGTGCAGGAAGAATTAAATGAGAGGATGGGCCAGGTGCGGTGGCTCGCGCCTGTAATCCCAGCACTTTGGGAGGCTGAGGCGGGTGGATTATGAGGTTAGGAGTTCAAGACCAGTCTGAGCAATATGCTGAAACCCCATCTCTACTAAAAGTACCAAAAAAAAAAAAAAAAAAAAAATTAGCTGGGTGTGGTGGTGTGTGCTTGTAGTCCCAGCTGCTTTAATTGGCAGACTGAGGCAGGAGAATCACTTGAA